>NC_082685.1:97865784-97953284 GCF_949987515.2 Delphinus delphis | reverse complement strand
CTCTTTTACAAATTTTTGTTTTCATGGCTACTTACAGTTTCATCTTTAATTCAACTCTAGAATATCTGGTGATTGTTACTGATGTAGATGTAAAGTAATACGAGATTTTCAACCCCATCCCAGAGCTCACCTATATTACTTGCCAAAAGACCCAAGAAAAAGAGGGAGATAAGTTCTAAAGATTAAGAGATAATGGAACACTGTTAAGGAAAGCTTCCATTTTTGGAGATAAAAATTAGGAAATTTTTAGACTGAACCCAGAGCATTTCTATATGTGTTGATTTTGGGAATGTTTGAATAAATGTCCAGGGCCAGGTTTTTCTTGTTGTAGAAAAAGGAAAAGGTAAGTAGGTCCATGCCTGTTGCATGAAAAAGATGCTGGGTTAGGAGTAGGAAGGCTGTAAGGCTAGGTTCATACACAGCCGGATACAAATAGTGATTAGGAGCTGTTATTATTCCCACAAGGTTAAAAGAAATGGAAAAGGTCTGCAATCCATGTACTCTATTACCAGCATTAACATGCCCATGATTACATTTGATTCCTTTATAGAACATCTCATAAAAGAATTTGGAAATACGCGTACACAGACACCAACACAAAGATAAATTTTAAAATGTGAGCTTTTAGCTTTAGCTTCTTAATTAGCTTTAGCTTCTTAAAGCCTACATAAAAATGTTCAAATACAAATTTTCTTTTGCATATGAGTTCTAAACAACTACAAATGAGAAGCTTCTTGTAAAGCGTTTAGAGGCAGAAAAAGAGTATAAAAGATAATTTCAAAGGAAGGTATTTCCTTAACATGTGTATTCATTCTAGTATCTAACAATAAATATCTCTTCATGCATGTGGCATCTGTAAAGATTACTCAGTAAGAGTTTCCACATACTTAAACAATCATATACATATGTATCAAATAATTGAGCATAACAAATTTTTAATCAACTCTCCTTATAACCAAAACCATTTTTTTCCAGATGATAAAGCAAAACTGTACTATACTCTCAGGAACGATTTGCTATTATTAAAAGTTAGAAAAAACAAAAAGATCATAAAACAAATATTAGTCTTTTGACATAATTTCTTTAGCCACACGTATTTTAAATATCATTTAGAAATGCTCATTTTTGCCAGCTGTGGTTAGTACTTGCTTATTAACCAATATATGTTGTCCATTTATATCATCTTGGGCCAGGAGTGAGGAAGTGTAAGAGAAAGGTAGTAAACTATTATTTTATTCAGAAATTATAGAATCTTTTATTTATGTTTTGTTCCTTAGAGAGGTAACATTTTTGCTTAAAACAAAGTATATCTTATTTCACTGATATTTTATAATTATTTTATTATGTTGAGAAATCTGCAACTTTTATGTATATTGAGAGTTAAAAATCATAGGTACAATTAAAACCTAAGTTTCAAGCAACCAGAGATATAATAATATCATATACAGTGACAGGAAATTTACAAGCACATCGTTAATGATGAAATATCAAATTCTGTTCATTAACTGAACAAAAATACATTTTTGAGATTTTATGAAGAGGTCTATCTTTACTATATAACTAATGATTAATGATTTTTACTACAAAATTATTGTGGTGTTATTAGAAATTCTCCAATTCACAATATGCTACATTAGAAACATGGTAACTTCGAGCAATCACCAATAAATATACAATGCTTTGTCAAAGGGAAATAGTAGAAGAGGACTGAAATCATTGTACCCTTGCTTCTATGACTTAAAAATTTTTATTCCTACATTTGAAAATCCATTAGTTTGAAAGCTTTTTAGCAATTCCTTGCTTCCTCCTTAGACATGGGAAAAAGTAATGGATTTCACTGGACAACTTTTTACCAGCTATTTCACCGTCTTTATGTTTCCCAGCACCTTACTGCAAAGTTCCCCTGCACCCCCCCTGCTCCCCGCTCCCCCAGTTTCCCCAGAAATGTTTTAGAGTCTGAGCACAGTGAACATACTTCGGACTCAGAACTCCATATCCCTTCCTGCAAGGAGCTGTCTGGAGAACTTTTCTAGTCTGAGATCCTGGATATTACCTGAGAAATAATAATTTAAAAAAAGTGGGCATCATACTATATCCTGATAATTACACAGAGGCCAATATCCTTTTTTTCCCCCACCAAATACTGAAATATATTTCTTCAATTTGAGTCCATACAAGAAGCTGATTATGTAGTGTAAATTTAGGAGGAAGAAATATAGCAATTGTGACTGAACTATAGAGCAGAAAGCCTGTCCAGCTCAAGTGTGTATTTATACTTATTCGTAGTTGCTCATGGTCACTTGTATTTGGGGTTGTCATTCAGTTCTATAAGGGGTTTTCAATGGATCTACTGTAGCACCGTACACTTGTTGGTTGTATGCAGTCAATGGTTCTTCAACATAGCTCAGCAAAAGCACTTTTCAGCATGTGAATTAGCTTGTTTGATCATGGGTCACTGTGAAATATAGACTCTTCAGACTTCTGAGGTAAAAGAGCTCTCCTCCACTCATGAGATTATTTTACATCTAGCAGGAGCTTAAGATATATACTCACTCATTCAGATATGCAAATTCAGCCATCAGAGACAAGTAAATTATGCAAGATGATGCACATTTCATTTTAGCTAGAAAAAAATGTGCAAACACTATACAATTCCATTTCAGAGAGCTATACTTGCACCAAGTTGAGATGCACCGAACAAAAGTTGCAATGTAATATATCCATGTTTCCACAGATTGGATTCAGTTTTGAAGAGCTGTTTTACATTTACTTGAAGAGGTTTTACATTTCAATACTTTTACATGCCTTTTTCATAGGTATTTTCACAAATTATTTTCCCAAACTACCAAACTTGTATTCAACTTTCAGAAAATAATTACATCACTATTTTATAAGTACGTTTTTCATATTTGTATGATTCATATACAAATATGATTAACATTTTAGACATTCTAGTTAAGCTCCAATCATCCACAAATCTAATTTTTCCAATATAAGGCCTTACTTTCCAATATATGTTATTTATATCAATAATAAGTCTGTTTACCAACACTTCTACTTGCTGAATAAATTTCATGTAACTCGTGTATATCCCTCATTAACGCTATAGCTTTTAGAGGACACCTTTAAAGGAGCAAATGACATCTTCTAACAACTTGACGCAGTTATTGCCCTTGTATAATACACATTTAATTCGCTCCACGTTTAATTTTAAAGCATGAATTCTAGAATTTGTGAAGCAAACAAAAGAAATATGATTCCTAATATTTTACTATCAAATTTTACAAAACAGAATTATTAAAAGCAGATAAAGGTTTCTGTGGCTTATGATATGCTGAGTGATGCCACAGCAATACAACTGAGTGAAATAACTGATGTGATGTTTTTCTGTTCAATTTCATCTCTATACTTTAACAATATTCAGAAATAGTGACCTGTTTAATGAAAATAAGAGAGCATATATGAAAATGTCCTGATTTGCAGTGACTGTTACTAAATATGCTCTCTGAAACCATTAAGGAATTGTAATTACCAACAGCACAATAATCAAATTCAGCCATGACACATTTCTAAATCTTTGCCAAAAGTAAACCTTCTTATAAATTCACATAGGCTTTGATGAAATAGCAAGCTGGTCGGGAGGAGGATATTGCCCTGCATCTTGACAGAAGCCTACGTTTGTCTCATCAGTTCCTCATGAAAGATGTAGTAAATAGGTTGGGGGTAATGGGTATTTTCTTGATAATTAGCTGTGTAGGCAAATATGTTCTTTGGCAGACAATATAAATGTTGATTTAAGGACCAGCCAATAAAAAGCGCTAAACTGCAAAACACTCACTGCTCAATTTCTCACAGATTTGGTTGAAGACTTAATCCTAAAACTTAGGTTTCCATTATTACCAAATAACACACTACTACGAAAGTTATGATATAATGAAATATATTTCACTCATACTTCCTATGTAGCTGCTTAATAATTTCCACATTTGACAAGTTTATACTATTCAGATTAACATAACTAATAATGATGAATAGTAACAGACAAGTCATTGTGGACCACCGTTTTGTAGTGAAACTTATAAAACTCCTTATTTTCTTAAACACAGAAAGCAATGCATTTCCACTGAAACTAAGGCATCTATAAAGCTAGTACAGATAAGCGGTAACCTATCATAAACACCAGTAAATTTTAGTTTATGTCTAGGTTTAAGAGATCATCTTTAAAGAAAATGGTTTTAAGCTGGAAGCGAGATACTCTGTTTTAAAAACAAAAATAGCACAAGATAAGTGGCATATACTCTGGCAATTTTCTTTAACGCAGCTTTTTCAAATATAATCTAGTCTACAGTGCACTCAAACTGCAGAAATATCCAAATTAGGAAAGAAAGAAAAGAGATACTTATCCTTGCAAAAAGGCCCTATACTCAAAGGAACATCTGAATAAAATTGAGACATCTGCAGTAAAGTTTTACCTTCTCCCTAGAATGTTTGAGATGAACTCAGTGTAACACTGTCTTACAAGAAAAGACAAAGTGATCAATGCAAGAACATATCAGGCTGCCTTGGACAGGCCAATCAATGCAAGAAAGAACCTTGCCCAGGGCCTTATGCAAATAGAAGCACGTCCTGCAACCTAGGGAGGGAACATGCGCAATAGATCAATTGGATCTGAAAAACCTTACAGCTATATCAGCTTCAGACAGTAAATATATACTGATGAATACCTCACACTTCCTGCTAATTCTTAAAATGTGTTTTCATGAGCTAAGGAGAATTCTTAAAATGGGTTATTTTTAAGAGCTAAAAACTCCTTCTGGGAGTGCAGCAAAGGGGAAGAAAACATCATGGGAGAAACACTCAGCATTACTTTTAAGGGTGTGCAAATAAAATTTTGGTATCTTAAAATTTCCTGGCATAGTTGAATTTTGCTGACATTTCAGAAGGTCATTTTTTTTGTATGTTTGCATTCATGAGCAGGAAATAAAAATCTAGAAAAAGCAAATACTGTTCTTGAACAGGGAATAAATGAAATGTTGTAAGAGAAATAATTCAAGATATAAAATTATAGTCATCATTCTCAGACTAAAAACTCACCCAGTCACCAGAAATTATTCTCCATGGTGGCTACCCTATTGATATAGGCGCGGTTTGTCTTTTGAAGTTAGTATCTGTATCTCCAAAATCACTCTAAAATCTGATTAGAATGTATAATAAGCTCAAGGGCTACTTAGTACACAAAGCTCTGTCCCTGTCAAATGGTCTTGAAGGCAAGTCAGATGCTTTATAAGGCTACATCAAAAACACTCAATTATCAGGTCTTCAAAGGACTACTTGAGTGCAAAATTATTTCCTAAATGTTCTCATTTTTTGTTTTTTTTTTAAACCTGTTTCTTCTTATGAATTTCACATTTAAAAGAAGTCTTTCATAACTTAAAAGAAGTTAAAAATTATATTTTAAATAGGAATTATAATGGCAGCAACTATAATATAGATACTGCCAAGCAAATAAGAAAAATTCTGTAAATATCTACTAATACATTTACTTTGTCTTCTACTTTGGAATTTTAAATTAAAAATTTTAGCTGTAGATGCATTTTCTATCAGGTATGTAGCAAATATTTCTAATACTAAAAATAAAATATACAATTTTCTTTTAGCTATTGATATATGAACTTTCCCTGGCAAAATACTACATAAAATATGAAAATCAGACATCTATTATATAAAGTTCACTATTTAAAGCTGTTTATTTAGCTGTTAAAAGGACACAGATATCTTAAGACACTGGTTTATTTAGCCAATGGAGGGAAATATGAGACTATACAGGATAAACATAGCTCACTTTTTTCTTTTTCACATTTCTAGTGTGTTCTACACTGGTAAAATGTTTATTTTCAGCTTACTTTAATAGGATTTTTTTCCCTAAAGTATAACTAAATCTATCATTCATTTGTTTGATCCTCTTTACTTAGACCTAAAGCTTTAAAAAAACTTTACTATTTACATGGAGAAAGCATAAAATCAAAGCAATATAAAACTCTCATAACTTTTCAAGTATTAGGTATCAGATGAAATGCTTATAATAAATCAGAAAGGCATGAAGTAGCAGGTTAATTATAGGGACTCAAATGTTTCCTTTTCCAATTTTAATTCCAAATATAAGAATTTTGAGTGGTCTGATATTCACAGTAAAATGTAAACTCCAATTTGCAGTAAGTAAAATATAAAGGACCAAGCAACTATGGTTTCACTTTTTGTTACAATATTTCAATTGTTATATTTTCTCCAATATGTAGGAAAAACTGTAGAAAAACAATTTTAGAGTATTATCACCAAGTATTTGATATGTGTTGACATTGTGATAGCCACTGAATAATGAAATTCTATCCTTCCTGATATAAATCTGCACAATATGTGTGCTTTTTGCTTTTAAAAGTATATTCTCAATTTTAAAAGTATGTCAGGTAAGATATTCAGTTTACCAAAGAGGTTTGTGCTTTAAAATATAAATAGAGAATTTCTTTAAATGAAAACTTCCTTCATTAATTAAAACATTTAATTTATCAGAAAAATATTTCATGCAGTTTCCCAAAACCAATCAGAGGAAAGAGTGTTTCTTGGGCAAAATCATTGATTCTGAGATTGGATTTCTATTGCAAACTGAATGAATTTCAATTCTGACCCATCTTCGTTGTGCAACTTGGCACAAGTTCCTCAACCTTTCTGACTCCTTCATCTGTAAAACAGGGCTAATAATACACCTACTTAATAAAGTTAAATGTAAGTTGTACAATGCTTAGCTAAAACAATGTTTAATGACCAAATCTAGTAGTACCCTAAACTCTCTTCTGAATGGCAGTATGCATAACGGTTACGAGCATGGCTTTGGACCCAGAAAGCCTAGGTTTAAATTCTGGCTCCATCACTTAGTGGCTTGTAATCTTAGTACTTAATATTTTGCTGCCTCCGTTTCCTCACATGTAACTGAGGATTATAATAATACTTACACCATAAGGATTACATGAATTAATATTTATAAAGAACTTAAAACAATGTCTGGTACTTGGTAGGTGTTATGTTATATAGCTGTCACTTCCAGGTGTAACTTATAGATGTGGACAACATGAAGGAACAAACACTGATAGCAGAGATTGTTCCAGGAAGACTTGAAAGGTCAATTCTATTTAGTTGGTATTAGAAGACAGCTGTCTATTTCCAGCATGGAATGAGTTGCAAAGAAGAGCCAACCAGGGGCCTGGCCAAGGAAACTCATCTGTTTTCCAGATTTTCGTAGTGTTTTCAATTTTTCTGCTTAAACTGAATTTCCAGAACACCACATCAAAACATACTCAAAATTTAAATAAAAATGATTTGGGGATTTCCTGTTATTTTAAATTTTCCACACCTTTTCTCCCCTTCCTTAGTTTAGGTAATTAAGAACTGATTAAAACAGAAAGTCTGCTTGGAAGGCACAAAAAAGAATAAGCAGTAAACAGGCTAGAGAATAAAAACTAAACAATCATGTAATTCAACAGAGAAATATAGAATTGAATCCTGAAATACATGAAAGACCAGGAGATTGTTTTAGAGATAAGAGTCACCATAGTTAGTATAATAAAACGTTTACTCTGCATAGGTACTTGATGAGAGGAGAAATAAACAAAAACTCACTGTGACAAAGCGAGAGGTCACACTTTTAAAGGGGGAAAATATATATGTTTCTCACCTGTAAAATGGGGATGATAACAGTACTTATACAGTTATGATGATTAAATGAGATAAAGTATAGTTATATAAAGTACATGCTTAGGACAGTGCCTGGTACACAGTAAGTATCATTTAATTTAAGCATTAGTGTTGCTGCTGATGAATATGATGATGATGTCACTCCTTCTGATTTGCAAGACACTCATAAATACTAGTTCCATTTAAAATGTTCATTTTCAAAGACACTGCTATGAATTGCTTAGAACTGTTCTTGACCCCGCCATGTCTTAGGCCCCTATGGCTGTCTGACAGATGAAATGGATTCTATGGTAATAGTAATAACAGGGTTCTATTAGAGTAAGACAGGTCTCTAACACAGCAATCAGATATAAAGGTATCTGTTCTGCTTAAGAGTCTATTGTAAGATGTTAGAGAAAACACAAGTGTCATCAAATGTTAAGGTTTATAATATGCTAAAGAAAACTAATATATTACTACATATTTAATGTTTGGACATAAATATAAATATATTTAATATTTCAATAGACGCCCTAAAAATGTGTAACAGTAAACAAAACTGAAAAATGTAAGGCTGAGCCTGTAACAGTGGTAGAAACTACTATTACATTATTAATGGTACTGGAACTAGGAATCTTTTTCCTGAGGTAAATTGAGCAGTAATACTACAAAGGCAATTACATAGGCTAGGGATCTCATATTATATTACAATTTATAGGACACCACTTTACAGAGAAAGTTAAGGTTTCTTTGTTGTTAGCAGACAGGCTATTGGATACATTTAGAAATTCAACATTTATAATTATAAAGCATCCCCTGACGCCTTATAACTGGAGAGAAGTCAAGATAGGAAATTTCTACTGGAGGAGAAAGCTGAGTGTGCTCTATCTTTCTGCCCAGTGCCTCTCTTTTAGAAAGATAAACGTCAAATTTTTCTTCTAATTCAGATGTCTGATTAATGTGGTAAAGAAATCTGAAGATAGATGTTAGAAGTTAGATATCAAGATTTATGGATATTTAGACATAAGCTAGGTATGTTAGAAGTTAGGACACTTTTTAATCATTTGACTCAATTATAAAATTGTCACTGAAATATTAAATAACAATTTTTTATTGTATTCTAATGTTCTTTAATAAACTTATTTGTGAGAAAAATTCAAATAAGGTATGGAAAACTAGGAAGAAATCTGAATACACTAATAAATATATAAATAGGCAAACTAATTTCTAGAGGGTATGAAATTTAACTTGTTCAATTTAATCACAGAAAACTAAATTTTGGGTTAGGGTTAGGTTTGGCTACTTCCCTTGATTCGAGATTTTAACATCTTAGTCAATTTTCTACATTCACTGATCAATTTTCATTAATGGTCCTTCCAAGTGTCCAAAACTTCAGGGTCACAAATTGTACCTCCTACACACTAAAGCACACTGGTGCTAAATGTCCTTGTTGGTCAGCTTTGTTCTCTTATCCACCTCACTTTGCTCTATTGTGTGGCTCTGTATACAAATGCCTAGATGCTACTTTCTTCATTCTGATCCAATACAGCACCATCTGAGATCTGCTTCTGACAACTTATGTATATATAAATCTAGGATCAAAATTATTTACTGCGTATTATTACAGGTCCAGCTGGGCTAGGCAGCATAGTAAGAACCAAAGAAAATAGTGGATTTATTATCTACCCTCTGCCTATTAAGAAAAGGATTCTGAGGTGACTTAAAGCAGAAGACAACTATGAACTAAGACACTCTTATAAGAGATTGAGGCTTGGAGTAACTAATGAAATGGAAAATTAGCCATAGTTCTAGGTTTACAGGAGACAAAGGTAAAAATGCATGATAAAGCTTTTATTTTCTGACCAAAAGAGATTATCACTTTATCAACAAAAATAATTCTTCCTATTACTTAACTCTAAGACAAATTTACTGTTTAGATCTTTACACTGGGGAGGTTAACCTCTTGGCTAAAATCCTACTTCACAATTACTATATTATTTTCTTTGTTTAATTGTGTTTCCTACTTAGAATATAACCTTGAAGCCAGGGATGTGTTTTAATTTGTTTCCCCAGTACTTGTACAGAGTGGGGTGTTCAACTGAATAAATATCTTTGATAGTGTTCTCAACCATTTCTTGTTTTGAGGGCATAATACTCATTCCTAACTCCAAGAAATAATATCTATAAAGTCAAACTGATGTGGTCCAGGTGGCTTTATTGTGATCTAAATTCATTCAATGAAGAAGTGTGGAAAACCTATAACAAAAAATATGAAGTGAGAAAAAAATAAGATACACACACACACACACACACACACACACACACACACACACACACACATTAAAAGTCCCCAACTCTAAAAGTTAAGATCACAGGAGCTTAGAAGAGTAGTATCCCTTTGTTTCCCTGGGCCCAAAGAAAGCTTTAGACCCATAGTGTGATCATCTCACAGCCTAAGAGCAGGAAAAATGATACCTCTTCCTGCTCCATCTCTTTTATTGCCATAGAAACCTGATAACCAGTGTACCAAGGATAAGCCCGAGGTATCTACATGACCTTAGAATACAGTATTTTACTCTATCTCGTTCTGACTTAAGTCAAATAAACTGAACTTCTGCCTTGATTCATCACTTTATAGTCCTTCTGATTTTTCTGCCTACTAGAGCCTCTTTCTTTCTCAAGAAAAGACCCATTTCTAAATCCCCAGCCAATGGTTGAAGCCTTAAACCTTGCCTGCTTTGTTCATCCTTTCCCCAGTGTTTAATCCTGTTTTGTTTTTTTACTTCCTTCCCTATAAGTCAGTGAGGTAGAGTCTGGCTCGGGAGAAGAGGTACTCTTAGAACCAATAACTATATTTTGTTTGCTCAGTTATCACCTAATGCGCCTTGATTTTCTGTTCCCTGCAACCAGATTATACCTCCCGATTCAAACCTGAGTTCACCATGCTCTACAGATACCTACCTAGTGATGGTTCACCTGCTATTCCCTCCAAATCCAAGCTCTCCAGCTGAATTAGCTCTTCTTGAACTCATCCTGAACTCTAGTAATGAGACCTTTGTCCAGATCTGGCTTCCATTCTGTCCTCTCAAGCTTTACCTTAATATAAATCTAGTATGCTTCAAGTCTGAGTCTACTTGGCTCCCCTGTGCTAATCTGAATAAATTATTGAATAAAAATTGAGGTCTAACTTCTAAGATAGATGTCAAATGGTTTTGATTACAAAATTTTTGTCTTCTAAGAGCTCTCTGCAATTTGCGGTGTCAAATCACAGGGGTCACTGTGGTTGGGAATCTCATATGGGGGAGTGCTTCCATTGAGTGATCATCATAAGGCTATAAGAATAGTAAAAACAGCTCCATTATTAAATGAAATGTATTTTTCTATAATCCCTCTTATAAAAGGCTTACAATAGTCAATCATGCTCTCATATCTGCAGTAAAATACGAAATCTCTCATTAAGATCTTTTATAAAACCAATGGAAAAAGAAATATTTCTTATAGAAAGATTTACATCTAACAAATTAATATATCAATTTCTATGGGTTCTCCTCAACATGTTATTGTGCTAATCTTAGCAGACAGTGATTTCCTGGCAGTCTTTTGTTGAATTAAGAGATAGAGTGCTCAATCTCTCAGCTGCAGTAAGATCTGGATGCAGTCCATCTACATGGATATTGAAAAACCTCCTCCAAAGGTAATTCCAATGGGGTAGTATGTATCCATTACTCTACAGAAAGATTCTATAAAAGATTAGTGAAATCTTTCTCCATTTCAGCTTTCTGAACAATCTGATCCTGGTGTGACTGAGAAATAAAACATTAAGGAGCACATTAGATCCTAAGTAGAAATGATCTATGAAGAATGGAAATAATTACAAGTAACATCATAATTAATGATGAAAAAAGTGAATGTTTTCTCCTTAAGATCAGGGACAAAAGGATGTCCACTCTAGCTACTTCTATCTATCACTATACTGGACAGGACAATTAGGCAAAAACAAACAAACAAACATCCAGATTTGAAAGGAAGAAGTAAAACTATTTTTATTCACAGATTATATGATCTTGAACATAGAAAACCCTAAGGAATTCATACATACACACACAAAAACTATTAAACTAATAAATGAATTCAATAAGATTGCAGGATACAAGATCAAGATACCAAAATCAATTGTGTTTTTATTTTTGGGTGGGGGGCTGCGTGGCATGTGGGATCTTAGTTCTCTGACCAGGGATTGAACCCGTGCCCCCTGCAGTGGAAGCGCAGAGTCTTACCCACTGGACTGCCAGGGAAGTCCCTCAACTGTGTTTCTATACACTAGCAATGAACAATCTGAAAATAAATAATTTCACTTAGAAGAGCATCAAAAAGAATAAAATACTAAGGAATAAATTTAACTAAGTAAGTGTAAGACTTGTATACTGAAAACAAAAAAAAATTTGAAAGAAGATAAATAAATAGAAATAAAACCCATGTTCACGGATTGGAAGACTTATTATTAAGATGGCAATATTCCCCAAATTGATCTACAGATTTAATTCCAATCAAAATCCCAGCTCCCATTTTTGCATAAATTGACAAATTGATCCTACAATATAAATGGAAATTCAAGGGACCTAGAATAGCCAAAGCAGTCTTTAAGAAGAAGAAGGAAGCTGGAGAATGCACACTTCTTGACTTCAAAACTTGCTACAAAGCTACAGTAATCAAGACAAGCGTGGTATTGTATAAAGATAGGCATATAGATCAATGGAATAGAATTAAGAGTCCAGAAACCAACCCTTATATTTATAGTCAAGGGAGCTAAGACAAATGGAATGGGAAAGAATAGTCTTACTGACAAAAGGTGCTGAGACAACTGAATATCTACATTTAAAAGAACTATGTTGGACTTCTACTTCATACAATGTACAAAAATTAACTCGAGTGACAAAAACTATATAAACTGGACTTCATCGGAATAAAACACTTCTGTACTTCAAAGGACATCATCAAGAAAGTGAAAATATAACCCACAGAATGGGAGAAAATATTTGCAAATCATGTATCTGATATTCATTGAAATAAAGTATTCAGAATATATAAAGAACTCTTACGATTCAACAGTAAAATGATAACATAATTTAAAAATGGACAAAGGGTTTTAACTGACGTTTCTCCAAAAAAATATGCAAATGGCCAACAGCACATCAAAAGATGCTCAAAATCATTAGTCATAGAGAAATGCAAATAAAAGCCACAAGATACTATTTCACCTCAACTAGTATAGCAAAAGTAAAAAAGATAGACGATAACAAGTGTTGGTGAGTATAGAGAAATTAGAACCCTCTTATATTGCTGGTGAAATTTTAAGTATGGGGGTGATGGCTAATGGGTATGGAGTTTCTTTTGGGGTGACAAAAATGTTCTAAAGATTAGATAGTAGTGATGGTTGAACAATTCTGTGAATATACTTAAAACCATTGAATTGTACACTTTAAAAAATGGATTTTTTGGTATGTGAATTATATCTCAATAAAGCTCAATAAATCTCAATGATATCTCATAAAGATATGAGATTGTAGCTCAAAAATTTTTTTAAAGTTAAAAAATGGAAACAAGCAAAAGTAAGCTAATCATTAAATAAAAAGTCATGTTAAACTCATGACTGAGGATAAAGAGGAGAGTGTCCCAGATTTATTTCATATACTGCCTTATAGTATTATGAGAAGGCATTATCACTTAGTTTAATAACTTTCCTCTTGATTGAGAAGACTATACTTTGAAGAATGAGTCATAGAGAAGCAACCTTCTTGGTCAGGCTGTGGGTTGGGTACACCAGCAGAGAGGAGATTATAAGAAACTAATACCAGGAACAAAATGGGTAATACTATCTAATGTGAAAGAACTGATTAGGCAGAATTCCCAAATTAACCTATATTCAAATGGAGGATAGGATGAATGAATAAGTTTAATTAGTAAAAGAGTTACTGTTAAGGCTTAAACTCTATAAAATAGTCAATTAACTGTACAGATAATTTAAGAATGCTCGTGTTGTTGTAACATATATTGTTCCCAAATGTGTGATGGGGGGAATAAAAGGTATGTTAGACTCTTTATTCTCAAGTTTTTTCCAGATGATTTGAGCAAGATTTAGAGATCAAAGATAATTTAAAAACAAAACTGATTAGTAAAGTTTTAAATTGTGAAACATATAAATACTATAGAAAAAGGGGGAGTTAATTGAGAAAACTTTATGAAAAATCTAGTAAGAAGGAAAATTCTTTCACTTGGGAGAAACGGCATTAGCAAAAATGAGAATGAGCATACACTATGGGCATTTAGACTCATGATCAACAAACAATGATTTAATTCCTAATAACCAGGAATTTTATAAGTTAACCCTCAAACTCTACTTATATAAAGTGGGTACTTACAGAGGAGGACACACATAAGGAATGTGACCGAACTTATAATCTGTACAAATCAGAACTAATATTCAAACCCAGGTCATCTTCTTCCAAGTTTCATGTTCTCCTACTACACTGGGCTTGGAGGCCGGGGGTAAAGGTACAGTGAGATGGAACAATGGCAGTAAGGAAATTAGACTAGAACTGAAAGTTTCTATTGGGAAAAATATAGTTGGAAAGAGATAATCAGATTATACAGAAAGTCTTAAAGTGACATACAGGAGAGATGATGCAAGAGACAATAGGGAGCCAGTATGATTCTGGAATGGCATAGTAAAAAGGGGGTTTAAATAGTACCGATCATGGTGTGGTATACAGGATGGAATGGAGAGAAAAGAAAGCCAGTAAGAAAATGGGTATAAGAGTTCAGTGATACTGTTGTGAAATGATGAAATTAACAGTGGGCACAGAGAGGAAAAGACATGATCAATATTTCAGAGAAAAAAAAACCTGACAAAATACATTGGTTGGTTAGATATGGGACAAAAGGAGAGGAGTTAACATAAAAACTAATAAACTGAATCATTCTTTTAAACAGTGAGATTTCCTAATACATATTAAAAATCATTTGAGTAAAAGTTAAAAAAAATCAAACCTCAATACATAGGTAAATTGTGAAGCTTAAAAATCATATCTGTATATGTAACTCTTTCCTTTTAAAACTCTGATTTGAGTACTTCCCTGGTGGCGCAGTGGTTAAGAATCCGCCTGCCAATGCAGGGGACACGGGTTCGATCCCTGGTCCAGGAAGATCCCACATGCCGTGAAGCAACTAAGCCCGTACACCACAACTACTGAGGCTGTGCTCTAGAGCCCACGAGCCACAACTACTGAGCCCACATGCCACAACTACTGAAGCCCGTGCACCTAGAGCCCGTGCTACGCAACGAGAAGCCACCACAATGAGAGGCCCACACACCATAACAAAGTAGTCCCCGCTCACTGCAACTAGAGAAAGCTGAGCGCAGCAACGAAGACCCAATGCAGCCAACAATAAATAAATAAATAAATGTATATTAAAAAACTCTGATTTGATATCTCATTTATTCTATTGACCACAATTATTAAATATCCAGTTATGCAAACATTTTCCCCAATATCTACATATCTGCATAATCATTGTTCATTACTTGTTATCTGTTGTGCTTGGATACCCTTCATATCCACTTCGACATGCTTCTGTAGGTGTGTACAGGGAAAGATATTACACCCTCTTCCTCTTTGTTCAGCTTTCCAGATCCAATGTCACTAAGCCATGTAAAATTTGTCTCCTAATGTCTAATGTGTGCTTCTTCTTTACCATTCCCACCACTTCTACGTTGGTAAAGCCTTTTATTGGATCTTACTTGGACTCTTGCAACTAACTCCTAAAATTACTGTTATCGCCAATCAACCAAAAGACAGTATCTATAGTATATGCAAAAAATTAAACAAAATTGAATATAGGAGGCAAAAATAATATAATCTCTGGTTTCTCTCTAAGGAGCATACAAAGTAGAGAAACTATATTGTTTTCATATAAAACAACTAGAGGGCTTCCCTGGTGGCGCAGTGGTTGAGAGTCTGCCTGCCGATGAATGGGACACGGGTTCGTGCCCCGGTCCGGGAGGATCCCACATGCCGCGGAGCGGCTGGGCCCGTGAGCCATGGCCGCTGAGCCTGCCCGTCCGGAGCCTGTGCTCCGCAGCGGGAGAGGCCACAGCAGTGAGAGGCCCGCGTAACGGCGGAAAAAAAAAAAAAAAAAAACAACTAGAGAATTAAGATAGCATTCCATACAAGTTGTAACCATCCCATGCATTAACATGCTATTTGTATCATGTAGGCAGCCAACTCAGAAATTCAAGTTATATTACAAATGGTGACTTATTTTTACTGAATTACTTACATTTTAAAGTAGGTTTGTAAGAAGTGTTTTTGGCCTGAATTGTTTTGATACTCTAATGGATCAATTTTTCTTTGTTTATCTGCCCTTATTCTACCTCTCCTCAATTCTTCATTCCCAGCAGCCCATTTTTTAGCATTGATCACATTAAGTAGATATGCTACTATCCAATTTGCTTTGTTCTTTGTAGACAAAATGTAAATGATGTTTCTTTAAGGTCATAGTTAACTCATGTCATTAAAGGTAAAAACTAATTCTTTTAGTCCCATTCCATTTTCTTTTCAGTGTAAACCCAAATCATGCTCTAGGCAATTTTAAAAGATCAACTTAGAGTAGACTGAGGTTGAGTGTCCTCACACAGCTAAGTCCAAAAAATAGTCCTCTATCAGCTACTGAAGGTCAGCTTAGGCTGCCTGGAGGCTAGAGAGCCCAGCATGGAACAATGGCAGGAAAATAGAGTTCCCTTCATTCCTTAATTCACATGCAAGTGAGGTGCCAATCAAGTGCTGACAAGCATGGAGAAACCAAAATCAAAAGTGGGTAGAGATACACTTTCAAAAGGTGCAGTTTTCACACATTTCTAAGAGATGTTTTTGATGGTGGCTGAGAACATACCACTGATAACATGGAAAAGAAAATAAAAGTAATATGAAAAATACTAATTTTATATCAGCTGAGATGATATATTTGCTAAAATTGTCTAATGTGTTCTAAAAGCAATATCAACAATCTCACTTTGACTAAGGAAAGAAATCTGAATGCAAATTGATGTACAGAGCACTGCAAACAGGGAAGGTAAGGTGAGTTAAGATTGGAAACTGGGCATTGACAAGGAAGCTAACTCATTTGCAAATAAAAGAAAATTTTAAGCTTGCTTGATTTTGTCAAACTAACCATCATCTACAATGACAAGAGCAAAGCACTCTGAAATGACCAAGTATGGAAGCAATGGAATCACTTCATAAAATGGCGGTGAAAGAGACTATGAAAAAGCTTAAAAACTGCATTGTTTTTTGACAGCTAATTTCTAACAAATGAGTTTAAATTTTTAACCACTAATATAAGGCAAAAGCAAGCTGCACTAGTTGTAGATGTTTTTCTAAATGAATTTGGTAAATGACTGTTGATTATGACTACTAATTCTATCTACCACATATAAAATAGAATTTCTTAGAAATTTAAAGCTTCGAAAATGATGTTTTAATAATGGTAGCATTATATATTGGCATTATTTTTAAATACACAGAAGAGATAGCATAGAGTAGGTATGTTACTTTTAAAATTCATTATCAATTCATAAAATAAATAGTTCTTCCCTTTTGCTTTAATGACTGAATGCTAGGATTGTTACCAGAGTTGTCTTAACGGCATCTATTTTTACTAGGATTACAGAAAGTTTAGAGAATTAGAAACGTGAGTTGTTACCATATAATGGGAATGAAAGCAGTGAAAAGAATATTTTTAGTATGACTTTTCTCATTATTATAGTCAACTGTATACTGTTTTATGAGGTTAGGCCTGATCAAATTCCAATATTTACTACCATAACTGAACACTGGTTTTGAAAATAAATCTCTTAACTACCTCTTGTATTCTTCAGGCAAATTTTAGCACTTCAAAATAGGATATAATAATAAATTATGTTCTCAGTTTTCAAAAACAACAATTAGCAAAATACAAAAGCTCCACAACTATTTTGTGCTCTAAATTTAAAAGTAATTTTTCAGATTTCTATTAGTAGTACCTTAATTTTAAACTCCAATTATACGTAATTTTAACTTAATAAATGGCAAGATACATTTTAGCATGGGTCCTGACTGGTACCTGTTTTTAAACAATAAGCACTACAAGTAATTACACGTAATATTGAAAATGTACTAGTCACACAGTTCACATCTAAAATAAATTTTCTTAAAATTCATGACCTAAAAAGGAATGTGAACTTGAATGAGGATGGTAGAAGAACAATCTCCATGCATTCAAACATAATGCTACAAACTAGCGCTGTTCCATCTATAAGGGGTTTGTGTGTGTGTGTGTTTGTGTGTGTAGAGTCTTGAATCAGGAGGAAAATTTTAGGATAATTTTTAAAAAGTTAAACTTTACTGAAATCCAAAAGATTTCATGTCTGATGTGCATTATGTACTATTGAGATAAAAAACTAAACCGTAATTTAAGATGTCCACAACTCACTTCCTTGTAAAGTTAATATTAAATATTTTAATCCATGTACAACAATTTCATATAATACACATATGTTGAGAAATCCTGAGAGAATATTTGTCAACATTTTAAACACCATGAGTTTTCCTCTAAGAATAATGGGGAGAATAGGAAAGAATATTATTCAGCTTTAGGCAAAAACAAAAGGTTTAAACATATTTCAATTTTTTTTGTTGTTTATCAATGCTATCTTTCAAAAATCCTTGAAACTAAGTAGAAACACAATGGTCTTAAATATATTAATCAAGCATTGTCAAAAATTTATGTAAAACTTAGTGTACAATGTTATTTATTTAGAGAAATTTTTTTCAATAGGTCATAAACTACTTTTTCTTCAGCTTCCACCATCTATACACCTTCTTTACATACCCCTATCAAAGTTACTTGACAAAAAGTAGCAAATATACGAAGTTGAGATAATCGCCATTAATATTTTAAAACCTAAACAAGGTATATTACGTTAAATAGACTTCTCAGTCCTGGTGTTGCCTGTCAGATATGTGATGTGCCAGTGGTTATATTATATTCCTCCTCCCATGCGTGCACCTCCTGCAGAGATAGCAGACTACAGAAGCTGACCCTTACTGAGACCATCTTGTCTCTCTGACAAAGCTCCTTTTTAACTTCTTACTTACTGGTTACTTCCTGTGATGGAGAAAAACTTTAGCTCAGCTTGTGATAATTTCACAGGCCCTGAGGACCCTGACCCTAATAGCCTCAAGGTCAGAAGTCAAGTCTTGTTCTGAAACATCTGTGTGCTTTATATTAAAGTGGAACAAAAGTGCAGAAATATCCACCAGTGTGTGACAAGAAGGACAGGCAAAATAAGACTGACACACTGGTCATCTGTTACTCTGGCATCTTAAATTCATTTCTAAAACTGTCCAAAATTCACTTAAATTCCAAATTTGATGTACAAAAGGTTTTCGTTAACTGTCTTAAGGTAAAAATATGGAAATTTATGTTTTACAGAAATCTGAAATTTGAAGTCTTACAGGCCTTCAGACATATTTTAAGCTATTCTGTAAGTCATGAAATTTCATGTTTTATGTAATTTAATGCTTACAGAAAGAAAACATAAGGTACATATATATCAGCTATATACGTGTGTGTTTGTATACATCTATATCTGTATGGTTAAAAGAACTATTTGAAAAGCAACATTCACATTTTAAAAAGGACGTCATACTTGTATGTTAGAGAGCTATCTTAAGATACCCATTATGTATTAAAATAAATAAATTCAGCAGTTAAAAGTACTTGAATATAATTTCAAAAAAAGTGAAATCAATTTAAGAAATAAATGATTTATTTACTGATCTTAAGAGAGCACAGTATTTGTAAATTTAGGTCAGCTAAAGTGTTCTCCGGTGTCACCGCTAGTTTTATACCTAAATCATGTGGGTAAGCAATAAGGTGTGGGAAAGTTGAAAAGACCATGGAAATATATTTAATTTCCATGATGAAGAGAAATACACAGCAAAGTTTAGAAACATAAAAATTAGACAACCAATGCTGCGCCGGCTTTTAATGTCCACTTTAGGCCATTTGGATTTAAAATTATCAAATGCACTTTTATCAAATTAACCATTTTATTAGAGCACTGGTACCTTCCTGTGACATAAGGGGTAATGGACATGGAGCACATTTTTAGGACAGATTATATATCATTAATCATTCATACCTGCACAAAGTGTGCTAACTGCAATACTGCATATAATACTGACCAAATTTAGAAATCTTGATAATTTTTCCACTATGTACACATAATCTTCACCCTAGGAATCAGATTATTTTGAAATGCAAAGATTTTTAAGACCAAGCATTGAGTCCCACTTAGATTAATGGGAGCTTTCTAATAGTTTTAATACTAATTACATGGATTCTCATCAAGTACTAACTTGAAGAGATAGCAGTTTTGTCAGTTAAAGGGTCTACTGAAATTTTAAACACTTTACAGATAATAATGCTTCAACGATGTACCCATTAAAACAAGAATCACAAATATAAAATGTATGGAAAGTGGGGCTATAATGTAGAAGTTAAAAAGTAATATGTATAGTGGGAAGCAGCCACAAAGCACAGGGAGATCAGCTCGGTGCTTTGTGACCACCTGGAGGGGTGGGATAGGGAGGGTGGGAGGGAGATGCAAGAGGGAGTAGCTATGGGGATATATGTATATATATAGCTGATTCACTTTGTTATACAGCAGAAACTAACACACCATTGTAAAGCAATTATACTCCAATAAAGATGTTAAAAAAAAAGGTAATACATAAATAAGGAACAGGCAAAAAGCTTTCTGGTTAGCACTGAAAAGTTCTACCACAATAAAGAAATATACTCTTTTTAAACATCATAAAATTATTTACTCAAAATACATAATTTTCATCCTTTATAAAATAATTTAAAGTAATGACACCAAGAAAAAGGGAGTGGAGGGGATAAATCTGTAAGGAGTTTGGAAATTAGCAAGAGTTAAATATGCACTTACCAGTTCAACAAAAGCAAGTCCTCCATAGCTATGAGCAACAAAAAATACATTCTCAGCTGCAGATTGGGCTATGAAATGGTCCCACACATAGACTGCATGTTCTTCAGGAGAACCATTTTCCTATAAGTAAAACAAATGTAATATATATCATACTGTATCTAATTATTATCATAGTAATCAAAAATTAAATTATATGCTTGTTACATAGCACAAGAACTAAGATGGTTATAGCTCATTCCAAATAATAACAATACAAAAAAACTACATTGAAGATCCAAATTAGGGAATAAATTAGTATTAAACCATTAGTAAATTACTGCTAAACTTAAGTGCTACTATAATATTCTGAAAGAAAGTATTTTAAATAAGTACATTTTTGAGGGGAAATTGCTCATTCTGGGCATATCTGAGATATTAAAATATATCTAAGTACATTAGAATTGCATAGCAGAAAGTTATAGTGGTCTTATGATAAAACAGTGTAACACTAAGAAAAATCAGATACATTTCTATATGTATGCCTGAAAATACTTATAGTATACATACAGCTAAATTATTTGATTTATAAAGTTGTAAGTACCTCTGTAAACTGAAAATAAGCAGAAAATTAACAACAAATATTTTCAATTTATATTATTTTAAAAATACACCTTTTTCCTAAAAGACTTTTCCATACATATTTTATTTCTAGAACTGGAAGAAATCTAAACATATAAACCTGGGACCTTTTATACTTCTCCTAATTTGCTAATCCCTAATAAATGTATGAATGTTGCTTTAGTTCCAAAAGTTCTATAACAACTTCATTTTATTGTGTTTATTGCTATAGTTGGCACATTTTGTGATTAAAACTCGGATAATGTGAAAAAGGAAGAAAAAGAAAGAACAACCAACCAAAGAGCTAAAAAAACCCAAACTGATAAAAACTAAAACAGATCGTGAAAATGTTTTGTGTGAATATTTCTTGGAAGCTTTAACACCAAAAGACTAATTCCCTAAGAATGTCATGGTACTAGACAATGAACACAATTTATTCACATTTTCCATCTCAGAAATTTTTAAATATCATATTAGGGTCCATATGAATGGCTTCACTTACCACCTAAAAGCTGTTGTTCCCTAATGACTATCTCCACCCTGAATTTCTCTCCAGAGCTCCAGACCCAAGGTCATTTCCTTTTGAATGCCTCACAGATACTTCAAACTCAACCAATTCAACACCTTGCTAATAATTTCCTCTCCAAACCTGTGTCACTGTCTTTGTTCCCCACCTCCTGCTGAAATCTGAGCATCATCTTTTATTTCCCTCTCCCTCAAACTCCACATAAAATCAATCATTAAAAACCTGTTGATTCTGTCCCCAACTGTCTCTTAAAGCCATCTACTTCTCTCCCTTCTCATTTCCTCTGGCTTAGCTCAAGCCCATCCTTTCACAAGTGGATGACTGCAACAGTCTACAGTCCAAGTTTCCCTGCCTCTAGGATTGCCCATTTAAATACTCTCTCTAATTCCGTAGTAAGAATAACCTTTCAAAAATGCAAATATGGTCATGTTGCCATGTTGCTCACTCACTGCTTAGAACTCTTTGAAGTGTTTTTATTGCCCTCAGGACCAAGTTCAAACTCAGAATGACACTAAGGCCTTACATGATCTGGCTTCTGCCTCGAAATGTATGTGCAAAATACAATGACCCAAAAGATGTACTTCTCCAACCATGAGAGACCACACAGAACACTCTCTGTGTTCCAACTGCAGGGAACAACTTATAGTAACCTAACTGTGCCATACTTTTCTTATTTCTGGGCTGTTTTTGTTATTGTTGTTTGGAAAGTGACCCAAGTGTTTGCCTTTAATTCACCCACCACCTTTACCTGCATAATTCCTACTTGTCTTCAGAACTCAAATAAAACATCACCTTCTAGTGGAAGTTTTCCCTCTCATCCCCAAGGCTAGGTAATGTCCTACAGCCACATCTTGTACATGTTCCCATTATTGCACTGAATAGTTTGTATTGTAATTGCTTGTTAATCAAATTCCTGAGGCCAAGAGCTGTGTCTTCTTCATTAAATCACAGGGTAATAAATAAATAACAAAAACACAACATGTCTCTTCAGAAATGATTACTTACAACCTTGTAGTCATATACTAAAATACAAATATACTTTCAAAGATATCTATTAGTAACATAAATACGAAATTACCCACACCTAAAGTATGTAAAATAAATAGAAGAATCATAATTGGAAGGAAATCTTTGTAGGCATTTTTGGCTTTAGTAATTTAGCTTTCATTAGTATAAAAAGTAGGAAAATAGTTATCATCAAAAGCAGGATAGTGGTTAACTCTAAGGAAGAGAGATAGAGTTGTGATTGGGAAATAGACTTCTAGTGGCTGGCAATGTTTCATTTCTTGACTGGGGTAGCAGTTACACAAGTGTGTTCTTTTTTTGTTTGTTTGTTTTGCGGTACACGGGCCTCTCACTGCTGTGGCCTCTCCCGTTGCGGAGCACAGGCTCTGGACGCACCAGGCTCAGCGGTCATGGCTCACAGGCCCAGCCGCTCCGCAGCATGTGGGATCTTCCTGGACCGGGGCACGAACCCGTGTCCCCTGCATCGGCAGGCGGACTCTCAACCACTGC
This sequence comes from Delphinus delphis, assembly GCF_949987515.2. Lineage (NCBI taxonomy): Eukaryota > Metazoa > Chordata > Mammalia > Artiodactyla > Delphinidae > Delphinus > Delphinus delphis. The sequence goes on along the minus strand of NC_082685.1, from coordinate 97,929,870 downwards.
GCCACCAGGGAAGCCCCACAAGTGTGTTCTTTATAGCTATAGTTAAACTGACTAATACATACTTAGCACTTTTCTGTACATATATATAAAGGGACCATAGAATTTATTCTACAAACCTTTGAGAGTGAAGAAAGGTAATGTTAGTAATTGTGCTTGGAGAACAGGTCTAAACTGGGACTGTCTAGAGAAAACCCAGATACCTGGTCTCCCTAGTTATATCTCACAATGAAATGTAAAAACAAAACAGGAATAGAGATAACAAAGCTTCTATCTGCTGATAGTTGGCAGAACTAACAATGTGAAATATCTGTGATGGTCCTAAATATTCTTCTATATATGGACAGAATAAAAACACATAGGAGATTAGATTACTCTGTCCCCCTACGCTCTGCGCTGGAAGTGGAAATGTAAGGATGATACGAGTTAAGCCATGATCCTGGCATTCAATGTGTTTGCAATTTCATAAGGGTGTTAATACATAAAGAGAGGAGAGGCATTAGTGTGTGAGGAGTATTACTTTCTCTATTCCTGATGGACTGTCCTGACACCAAGTCCAATGGGTCTGTTATAAATTCACACTACCTGACCTCAGCGAAGTCCTGCCTGCTTTCTTCTCACAGTCACTAATTCTTCCTTTATACTGTTGAGAGCCTATCTGTCCCATCCCTCTCATTCCCACCTCATTTTGAGTCCTCCTACAATGGATTCTTAACTAGTCTCATTTCTTTTAGTCTCTCCCTTTACTTTGTTGCCACCTTAATCTTGCTGAAGCCTGGCTCTGATCAACTCACTCTCCTGCCTGAAAGGTCATTTACTGAAATGGTTGCCACTGCCTACAAAATAAATAACTGGAACTCTTTAGCCAACATCTCTAAACCCATCTTTCCAGCCTTCCTTCTTACTATTTCCAGGGATCTTATTCATGCTCCAGGGAAAATCTGGATTACACATGAATAGCTGAAAATCCTAGACAAAACTGCTATCATGAAATCCAGTCTGGGATCTCATGGGTAATGCAGCTCAGACTAAGCAAAACCTAAAGGTGAGAACACTTCCAAGGGAGCAGTTCAGCAGTAACAGACTCTCCCACTACTTCGGGTGATGGCAGAGTGAATGGAAAGGAAGGGATGGAATAAGTAATTTCAGAGGAAAAATCAGCAAAACTTTGATATATAAGGGAAACTGCCAACCAGGCCCAAATGTCCCATCTATGACTAAAGGAGAGCTAAGAACTAACAGTTCTTTCCCCTGTTCACATATAAAGACTAGTGTTTTCAGAGATTAGTATTATAGCTGAGTCTTTTCTTCCACAGTCTATGGCGATATCTGTTAAAATGGTCTATGAGCAGCAGGAAAAAGAAATCTCAAGTATCCATGTGCCCCAAGTACTTAAATATTTTCAGCCTGACTGTAAGGTCATCAAATTATTCTTTAGTTTTAGATTTTAAAACCTAATGTTCTAAAAAGCCAGACTCAATTGAAAAAAAATGTCTTTAACACCTACTTAGGGGGTTATCCATAGGCACAACTAAACCATTATACAAGATTATTCTAGGCCACACTTGACACACATTGACCCAAAAAGATCCAGGGTAGGAATCACAGTTTGCCATCAGGGCAGCAGCAGGCATTCTTTTTAATGGAAGCCTCACAGCAGTTCCTGTAGCAGACACAACACAGAACCTTGTGGGAGTTACTCTCTTTGGCCCATGGGGTGTTAGCTCAGGAGTGAGGGAATCGGACTCACCTTGGGCAGATACAGGAGTTATCCTGCCTTAAAAGTCTTATAACCTACAGAAGCCAATACCTCTTGCAACAACTCCATAGGCATGGCTTCCAGGGTCCTTGTCTGCAAGGGACTTGCCCAATTACAAGAGTTACTACCCTCAGGGAAGATCAAACTTATGATTTTTATAGTCCATTATAATTCCTTCTAATCCAGATGCAGTTTACCAACAAGGGGTCATTTTCTACCATAGGCAGTGTTGCCCAGCAACCAATCACTTAGAGTGGATGCCATGGTATGTTTCCCAGAGCCTCCTTTAGTTAGAGGCACTCATTTCCTGAGCGTGCAAGTGGCACACTTGGCAGCGGATAGCTTTAACTGAGGTACTCTCTAGGAATTGCCCGCAGCCAAATAAAGCTATCTTGACTAAAGTTACAATCCCACCTCTGAGGCAATTTACATCCAATGTCTGGTTGAGATGATGTGGATCTATAAAGGACCTATCTCTTGCCTCAAGGCAGGACATCTCTGAAAAGCCAACCCAGATCCAGAGATCACCAAGGAGTTAGATGAGGCCTTTGTTGTGACTATATTGAAGTTCAACTCCTTGGACCAAAATCTATTGTTTTGCTCTCCTACAGGTGCTGATCCCAAGAGAATCCCCCAACAAACTTCTTACATGCAACTTCAGAATCTGTTACCTGGGAAACCTAACTTAAGACACCACCTTATCAGGCTTCCAGGGACATAGAGCTAGAAAGTTAACTGCAGGTCAGATTCTCATACAGAAGGGGAAGGAGTTTTGCTAACCTTTGACCCACAGCATCTTACAAGCAATATATGGAAAGTATTTAATCTATTTACATGTATTATTATCCTGACTATTATCCTTACTAAAAACTACTGTAAAATATTGTTGGATCAAGTTTACATGTCAGTTCTACTATTAGCCATGGTAGCTTAAATTGAATCCTGTACTATTTCATTGGTTCTTCTCTATCCTGCTATTTATCTAATCTGCCATGTCACTTCTTCCTTCTAGAATATAAGCAATTTGAAGGTAGATTCTCTTTTGGATTCAAGCTATAAACAGAAGGCATGCTATAGGCATTTAATAAATGACTAACAATGCTAGTACCATACACTGTTGACAAAGTACCATGAGATGCACTGCAAAAACCAAGACAAAGGAATATTCAAACTCCATTTCAGGAATCTAGCTTCTAATAATCTGGAAAGTGGCAAATGACTGACATTCAGAGACGTTTATCACTGTCTCATTTATAGAAGCAAATAACTGGATAACGCCTAAATGTCCAATAATGCAAAACTAAATATTTAAGTAAATTACAGTTTATCTGTCTAAGTAGCTATAGTATTCAGTGAGTTTATGAAGTAATACATGCAGTTCATCTAATTTTATAGGTGATATAATTTTCACTATGAAAAAAGGCTTGAAAAAGACTAGGAAGAATCAAATAAAAATATTAAAAGCAGCTGCTTATGGATGGTGGGATTATGAATATTTTCTATTTTTAGTTCCTTTAGATCTTTCTGAACTTTCCAAAATTAGTACAAAGTGAATGCTCTTTATAATAAAATAAGAAAACAACAACGAAAAAATCAGAAATCCTACTGAATAACTACTGCTGGCTTCTAAGAGGGAATCAGCATCTGAGTGGGATCTTTACATCTTCATATCTAACAAATTCTAACATCTGTGCTGAACCCACTGCATGTTTACAAGTAGCAAATCAAAGGGGTTGTTTCAAACAGGTGTAAGAGTAAAAAGTGATAGCTGAAAAAACAGAAAACCCACAAAAACTGGAAGAGCACATATAGCGCAAGGAGTCTGGGACTACTAGCATTGTCACTGAGCAACTTAAGGGCAGTGCTGCATTTAAAGCACGATAACTGACAGGAACAATCGTGATCCTGAATCGTCAAAAGAAAGTTAATGATGCTACATGAATTCCGTATTTGAAGGACTATAATTAAGGAATAGTTTAACTCAAAGTATTATTTTTAAAAACAGGTGATAAAGGAGTTAAACCTTAGCTATAAAAAACCTGGCTTTCTTATGTGACTATTTCCCAAGGCTTTCACAAATGTATGGCTTTTTTCTATTCAAATGTTTAGGAAAGCCAGATCCTCATCATTGTAAGATGCAACAAATTCTGCCAAAAATTTGCTGCTTCCTGCAACAGTTAAGCCCAATAATGGTAGCACAGGAATTAATTAACTTAGAGTAGTTTTTAATATATATTTCTGACATATTACATTACTAAAACCCCATTTTATAAATGAGATGGTGCTGTTCCAAGGCGCATCTGTGTCATTCCAACCCACAGCCCACACTGTGTCCACAATCATTATATATTTATAAACCAGAATCCACAGAGTGTATACTACCAGCAGTGTCTTTTGAAACTAAACAGATTTCAAGAGGAAAGACTTTATAATATGCCTCAATTACAGAAATGCAAACATACTAAATCTACTTTACAGGTTTCTCCATGAATTTCACATCAGAGTGCATTTTGTATTGAGTAACTTCAAGCTGGCTGATTTTAAAATATGCAAATATACAAAGTGCATGAAGACAAAAGTAAATCGATTAATTAGAACTTGCTAGTGGCAGAATGCATAGAATATTTACACCGTGGAGCTCAGTAGTATTCAGAGTACAGGCTGAATTTCCTGATGTACTCTTGGCATCATTAATTGTTAAATGCCAAACAGAAGTGATACAGTAACCAAAGCCTTATCAACTATGCCAGATTCTACTACCTAGGCATTGCAAGGTCTGCATTTATGATGGAATACCTGAGCTGATAACACATGGAATTATCTAAACAACATTTGCATATTTGTGTAATTATTTTCTAAGGTTAATTAGCTCCTGTAAAGCATTTCGCCCTTTGAGACTGCTTACAGTGACAGGTTCACATATTTTCTGAACCATTGCCAAACCTGACAGATTTTTCTTCAGCTAACCTGTTGCTACGAAGTTATAAAATGAGTTCTCCTATAATATATATTTTAAACTTATAACTGATTTTAGGAAAAAAGTAAAATGAAAATTGAATGAATTTCAGGGTTTTTCAAATGTCCAATTTTAAAATCAAAACTTCAAGATTATTTTGTTTTACTTTACATAAGTCTTTCTGTGATTACAATGGTAAGCATATCTACTAAGAAAATTTCTTTATGAATAATAAAGTCTAGCATTTTTTACTTTAAACCAGCACATACCTATGTCATTAACTCCGGCTGTGTCACATATATTACACACACACACACACACACACACACACACACACACACACACACACACTCTCTCTCTCTCTCTCTCTCTCTCTCTCTCTCTCTCTCTCTCTCTCACCAGCTGCCCTTAGTTCTATCACTGATTTGCTACTTACACTGGAGGCATCAGCTGGAGAAAGAACACTAATATAAAATCCACAATTTTTTATGACAAAATCTACAAATCAAAATTGTTTCTTTTAAGATGCTAAAACCTCATTAGGTAAAATATGGCTAAATGAAATCCAAATGGGAGGCAGATATCCAAGTCAGAGGGATTTATGAGGATGCAAAAATGTAAGTTACCTTCTTGCACCCAACCAATCCACAAGTACAAGATAGAAGAAAATTTATACTTTTAGGAATTGGTCAGTAGGGTATGCTTTCAGAAGAAATGAAACACAAATAGCATATGACCCTAATCCAGAAAGACACACACAAGAAAATCATATGGTTTAGCTTTAAACTTTTAGATGATTCTGTTACTCAATTCCTTTGCACATGAAGAGTATGAATTGTACATTAGTACAGAACAAAACATTTATAAGAACAGTTATGTGTAAAATATATTTTGTAATGTCATATGGAATATAATTTTATTTTAATCCAGTTAAATACTTTGGATTAAAAATTTATCTTCATTTTGTCATATTTTAAATGTGTTATCTTTTAAAAAGTATAGGCCTTTGTGTTTAATGATGATTAAAGGACTAGGAGTACATATGAATGCATAAAAACTGATGTTACAGCATACATCTAGCAAAAACATCTTCAAAAATAAAGGACCATTATATGGTCTTTAAATATTAAATGGAACCATATGAAGTTACCAATATTAGACATTTTTGACCTTAAAAATAGCAATTTCATACAATTCAACCTTAAACATAATGAAAACAAACAAAAGAAATATAAGCTTGAGCTATTTTAAAACTATCCATTTTTTTCCTACCTTTTAGGTGTCAAGATATTATAGACGGCCATCAATCTTAGAGACAGATTCAAGGCTACCTTACTTGTCAATATGGCTATATTTAATAAACTATAAATAGAAGACATTCATAATGATCATAACTGACAAAGGACCGGTATACAGAACCATATCAAACACATTTGAATTTCACAGATTTTCAAGCTTAACGTGTCCAAAAGTAAACTCTGTATCGGTTTCCCAAATCCTATTATCTGTTCTTCCTTTAGCCTTTCTCATCTTGTCAAGTGGTACCTCCACTATCCCACTTGTTCATGCCAAAAATCTGGAAGTCATCCCTGACATCTTCCTCTTCCTCTGTCTCTCTTATTGATCCAACTTAATTTATCCTCCAAAAAATATTTCTAGAATCCATAGCTTCTCTCAATTTCCACTCTTACTATCTCAGCCCAAGCTATCACCATATCTTGCCTAGGATGCTAACCACTTGAACTGGCTATATGCTTTCTCTCATTTAATCTTTACAATGACTTTATGACACAGACACTCTAAATATCCCAGTTTACAGAGATTAATTATTTTGTTCAAGGTCATACAACTTGCCAGATTACAAACTAGTCTGTCTGGTTCTAGCATCTGAACTTCTATGCTATACTACCTATTCTTTTAAATGATATGTGTGAAAGTTAAACTTTGTCTTTTTATGCATTTGAATATAAAATTCAAACAACAATTAACCAACGAATTTAGGGGAAAAATGGATAATCAATTAATTATAACCTATTATTTATAGAAATGGTGCCAAATGCTTTGTGATTGGGCCATAATTGCCACAAAATAGGTATAACCTGGAATGAAAGGAAGATAAGAGCTGGTAGGATTCTTAGATTCCAAAACCATGCTCCAGAGCACTTCTGACAAAGTAAACACTGATGATCCTACCCACTTTAAAAAAATTTAGGCTCTCCTCTCTTACTGCAATCTACAATACAATCATAAAAATGCACATATGGAGGCAAGCACGGATCTAAATACTTCACAGGTATTAACTCATTTAATTCTGACAATCCTATGAAGTACTATTTTTACCCTCATAATCAGCTAAACAGGCCAAAAAATGATTAAGGAACTTACTAAAGAAAATTGCTAGTATATGGCAGAGCCAGAATTCAAACCTAGGTAGTCCAACTCCATATCAGTAATCTTAATCACTTTATACTGCCGTGTTAAAACACCTTAATATCCTTTGCTCTCTGTAGGCATAATCAAGGTCGTTGCTGTATATAGCAATGAACCAAATGGCGAAGGGCCTTTAAGAAAAAAGGGACAAGTGTTGCTTATGTAGACATCATGCACTGTGGGCCAGGTTCACATGACAAAAAACTTTCTTTGTGAAATGAAGCTCTTGGTTTTCTGAAAGTTAAATGCGTCCTCCTTTTCCTTGAATCATCTCTGCCACCTTATGAGAATTAAACTGAACCTGGCTTGAGATCTATTATTAATTTTCTGCCATTCAGTCATCCATAACAAAGAATAAAGCTAAGTGAGAGAAGCTAGACACAGAAGACTACATATTGTATGATTCATTTTATAGGAAGTTCTAGAAAAGCCAAAACTATAGTGTTAGAATCAGTGGTTGGCAGGGTCAGAAAAAGTTTGTTGACCCTTGCTGTAAATACTTGCAATCTCAGTTCCAGCTTAGAGTGGCAGATTAAACATCCATATTTTTAAGACAGCATTATCTCCCCATACCCTATACACACTACAGTAAAAGATTTTTTTTTTCAAAGACATAAATCCACAAGGCCTAGGAGGACAAGGGAGGAGAAAACACCATGACATTTGGAAGATGAGCAGATATAAGAATGGTAACTGATTTAGCAGATCTGAGACAGTCAAATCCCAAGCTGGCGATGGGTAAAGATACAGATGGACAGAGAAAGACAAATACTGTATGATCTCACTTATATGTGGAATCTAAAAAAACAAACAAACTCTGAAACAGAGAACAGATTGGTGGTTGCCAGGGTGAGGAGCAAGCGGGGTGGGAAAACGGGTGAAGGTAGTCAAAAGGTATAAACTTCCAGTTATAAGATAAATAAGTTCTGAGGATACAATGAAACAGCATGGTGACTATAGTTAACACTACTGTATTGTATATTTGAAAGGTGCTAAGAAAGTAGATTTCAAAAGTTTTCACTACACAAAAAAAGTGTAAATATGTGAGGTGATAGGCGTGTTAACTAACCTAAGATGTGTTAACTAACCTATTGTGGTAATCATTTTGTAATACATACATATATAAAATCACTACATTGTATACCTTAAACTTGTACAATGTTATATCTCAGTTATATTTCAATAAAGCTGGAAAAAATTCCAATACCAAAACCTCCCACAAAAAACAGATACAGATGGATGGGGGTGGGCATGGAGGAAAATTCCCAACAGACTACTCAGATTACTTATAGTGAAGCTCAAACATCACATGTCTCACCCATACACTCAGAGGTTCCAATTAGCTTTTTAATTCCCACTGATAAACATGAACAGACTGCCAAATATTATTAGACACATGAAGACAGCCTATAATACAAAATGGAAAGACCAGAATAAATAGAAAAAGGCAACTTGGAAGAAACTGAGACTTTGCAGAAAGAGGAAAATTTCAGAAACACTGCTATTATTATTATCAGAGAGATGAGAGAAAACAGTACACTCATAAAACAAGAACAGGATACTATTAAAAGGAATATTCAAAAAATAAAAAGAGCTCTAGAAAATTGAATGCAAAATAGCAGAAATGAAAAATCTGATAGAGAAGTCAGATGGTTAAGTTAAAGAAATCTTCTAGAAGCAAAAAGATATAAAAAATAGAAAAGTAATAAATCAAACAATAAGTTCAAGAGATTCATTATCCAAAAAAACAGAAGGGAGGAAATGAACAACAAAATTTCCCAGAACATTAGCTGTTGAACTGAAAAAGCTGACAAAGTACCCAATATAATGGCTGGATAGATCTAAATAAAGGTCTATCATTGTGAAATTTAGAACCCAGGATAAGAATATTCTATAAGTTTCAAGATAGAAAAATGAAAGATTAGGATTCAGAACAATTCTGGACTTTTTAATAGCAACAGAAGGATCAGGATGATAAAAGAAAGTCTTCAAAATTCAAAAGGAAAATAATACCCAACTTATAATTCTATACCCAGCTAAAATATCATCAAACATAAGTGTAAGATAAAGATATTTTCAGACATAAGACACAAAAACAAAAAAAAAGTATATCTCATTACTCTCTTCTGAAGAAACAACTGGAAGATGTGCGCCTTCAAAATAAGAATAAACCAAGAAAGATGAAGGCATGAACTACAGGAAATGGAAGAAATAACACAAGAAAGTAAAAACAGTAATCTTCAGAGAAATGGTGAAGGAAGATGTCAGGATGATAGCTGGACACCAGATGCAGTGGGCAACCAGACTAGGTGGTAGCAGTGCGACTCAAGACACAAATATGCTGAAGGCTGTCATCACCATGACCCCCACTACAAATGCATCATCATCTTAAGACATAATGACCCAATGAGCCTGAGCTGGATTTGGATCTGGATTTTCCTAACCTCTTGCTAATGAGATTACGGTGTACTGTTAATGCTCTGTTGCTGATTCAGCTGAGGACACTCATTATACTTCACAAAAGTGTTGTAGGACCTAGCTATAGACCAGGGTAAGCTTAGAAACAGGAAATACAGGGACTTCCCTGGCGGTCCAGTGGTTAAGACTTCACCTTCCAATGCAGGGGGTGCAGGTTCAATCCCTGGTTGGGGAGCTAAGATCTCATATGCCTCGGGCCAAAAAACCAAAACATAAAACGGAAGCAATATTGTAACAAACTCAGTAAAGACTTGAAAAATGGTCCATATCAAAAAAAAAAAAAGTAAATATAAAGAGCACACTCCCTTTAACCATATTTCTGCTTATTTCCTCTGCCAGATGCTCCAACTGTTGAAAGCCATGTTTTTTAAGACTATATTGTCTCCTGAGTTTCCTATAAGGGGCCTGTTGTAAATGTTTAGGGAAGCTGAAGTCAGAGCATGATCCAAAGTATGTGTTCAGCTTATCTGCTACTAGGAGCTTTCATCTAATACTAGCAATATTTTCCTTTCCTTACACAATTAGGCCCGTGTTTGCTGCTCAACAATTTGAAGTGAACAACATATTATTTAGAAATACATATAGTAATACTTGTAGTTTGACTGTGATATACCATTCAGTACCCCAAGCCCCCACCTCAGTAAGACTGAAGCACTCATTTTCCCATCTGCTGTGAGTGTTGATGGCTGACAGCTCTAGCAGCCAAGGATTCCCCAAATCCCTCTTTCCTGTCACTGATTTCAGGGAAAGAGAACTACCATGCCCAAGATTATGCTTCCTTCTTGGAGAGAAACCGCTTCCAAAGACTGGTTAGTGCTAGAGAATAAGTTCCTGGCTCCTTGCCCGAATTTTGGAACTCTATAGGACTATCTTTGTAGCCTGCGACGGTCAGTAGTGATGCCTTCACTTCTTTATAGGTTTTTATCCTGAGAATAATCCCCAGCAAATCTTCTACATGCTAATCTCTGCATCAGAGCCTGCTTCCCAGGGAAACTGACCTGTGACAGCTGGCTCCAGTGAATGGTCTGAAAAAGTTGACTCTAAAGTATTGAATCGAAATTTTGGAGCTGGATGACCTATCCACCAGCTGGCTGAAAATGCCAGTAGTAGGTGGAGCACTGATAAACCCTGGTACATAGTAACAGTGCAACTGCTAAAAACTTTCACTAGTGATGAACTGGAAGTATATACTGGTAGAAAGGAATGTACAAGGAAGTACATGTATTGACACCTTAAAGTACATCATTAGAAGGACTATGGAATTGGATGGCTACTTCCAAAGGCAATAGAGTGATTAATCAGCATAAGAATAAGTGTGAAAGCCAGAGAGCTTCCTTAGCAGCATATAAAGAGGCTCTCTTCTCCTGCAGCAGGAGGGCCAAAGAACCTAAGGACCAGGCCCAGTACTTTTATGAGAGAAGCAGAGCTCCAGGGAAACCTGGATTCTCCCCTGGCAGGTCTCAATGTGGGGTTAATACCCTGATTCAGGAGTGGAACCTAAAACATGGGATGGGTACAACTGGGTCACCTCAGTCCCCAGATTACCCTGAACCTTCAGGGCCTGCAGAAGTAGCCCATGTCTCCCAGTTAAAAGCTAGTGCTCTCCCCATGCTTGGAGATGGTACAGAAGCTGCTGCCTTTGCCAGACAACGTGGCTTCCTCCACCCCACTTTCATGTCCACTGCAGACCCCAGCCCAACAATTAGGATTAAGTCACAATATAACCTAGCCAGGGAAGTGCTGGGCCTCTTAAGGGAGAAAGTGTAACAGGAAGGAGTTGCTTAGTCAGTACTGATAGGCAGGAGCAAGGGCAGTACAGAGTGCAAGGAGACTAAATTCTGAAGGTGCTGGATCAAGGCAGGCAGAAAATGAAGTTGGACAAAGGCAAGCTGATTGATATATAAGTACCTACTCAGGATACAGGATTTAATACTTGCCTAAATTTTCTATTGCTGCAGTTACACATTACCACAGAATTAGTGGCTTTAAAAAGCACTAATTTATTATCTAATAGTCTTGTGTATTAAAAGTCTGACATAGGTCTCAATGGGCTAAAATCAAGGAGTCCTTTCTGGAGGCCCTAAGGGAAAAATCCATTTCCCTGCCTTTTCCAACTTCTAGAGTCTGCCCCCTTATTTTGCTGCCCCCTTCCTCCATCTCAAAGCAAGAAGCCTTGTATCTTTCTGGTCATTTTTCCAGAGTCACATCTCCCTCTCTCCCACTTCTGCCTCTCTCTTCCACTTTTAAGAACTCTTGTGATTACAGTGGGCTCACCCAGATAATCCAGGATAATCTCCCCATTTTAAGGTCCTTAATTTTAATCACATCTGCAAAATTCCTTTGCCATGTGAAATAACATACTCACAGGTTTCAGGGATTAGGATGTGGACATCTTAGGAGGCCATTATCCTGCCTACCACAACATCCTAGCAAGGACCCTGGGAGATGGGGATAATTCCTTGCTACGATCGCTCTTAGAACCTTGAAGAAAGTAATGATGTATACTAAGTGAAGATCCTTGTATCACATGTTATCACTCACAACACAGTGTCCATCTCAGAAGAGGCAATAAAACAACCAAGAAAACAGAAAGACTCAGACAGTTTATGTCTGCCAGAGTCTGCTATTGGCTACCTTAGTGCTAGCACAATCGGCACGGGAATGGAGAAGTCAGTGTGGCAAGGATGGATGTGATGCGAAGGCCCTCAAGCATGCATCTCGCTCACCAAGGCTGATCCAGCTACTGCCATCTAATGAATATAATCATCCTTCGGGATCCATGGGGGATTGGTTCCAGGACCCCCCGCAGATAACAAAATCCAAGGCTGCTCAAGTCCTATATATAAAATGACTTAGTTTTATATTAGTTGCTTATATAAAATGGTTGAATCCATGAATGTGGAACCTATGGATATGAAGAGCTGACTGTGCTTCAGCAGAGTGAGAAGTAAAAAGAAACACCGTGTGTGTGTGTGTGTGTGTGTGTGTGTGTGTGTTGGGGAAGGGGTGAAGTTTAATCCTAAAGGTAATTAGCATTATGACAGTACACTGAAGACATGCCAAGCATTCCAGACAGTTCAGTCTAGAACATTCTCTGGACAAAATGGTATATAGTCAGAAGCTAAGTATATCTCATAGTATCTATATCTGAATCTAAAGCAATAATTATAATATAGCAAAAACTCATATGTCAAACCTGGGTCATCAAGAAAAGATAAATTATTTCCAGTGTGCTCTATCTAAGAAAGTAAGGCACTACACAGAACATTTTATAGAAATGTAGGGAGTGGAGGAAGGGAAATAATCCTCATGGAAGCTGGTATTTCCTGCGGGCCTTAGGAAGCTGAGGCGTTTGTATAGGCAGGACAATTATTGTTAGGCATCAGTGGATCAAATGTAAACGCTTATGATTTGATATCCCTGCTTTGTAAGACACATGTTAACCAGACGATTTGTCTGTGATTATACTGTGAAAGAGGAACCGTTCCCAAATATTTGATAATTTATTTTAAAACTATGGAAGGATTACGTACATCTGCCAGCGACAACATATTTTCTCTCTCAACCCCTACCCCACCCCACAAAGACCAATTCTCATCCAGAGAATGCCATTGAACCAGCTTTATGACTTCGGGTAGTTCACTTATCATCTTGGATGCTCATATTCCTCATTTGTACACAGGAGGTTAAGCTGTGAGACCTCGAAAATTATACCTTCTTTTAATCAAATAGAACAAAAACCTGGGAACGAAGAGTATATTATAGGGAGGTTGAACAGATACAAAATATGAAGCATGGCAAACAGCATTATAATAGATGTTTGAATTCAGTCAGGATATAACTAAGATGTAATTAATTACTTACATACTTGAAATAATTATTTACTTTGTCATAAACCAACTTCTTAAAACACCTTGAAAATATAATAATAAAAAATTTAATATTAATTCAAACATATTATATAGTATAGCTTCTCTACATGCTGTAATCAAACTTAATTCATTCAAACAAATTTGGATATTCTAAATTTGTGAAAAATTTGAATTTAAGTCCTATTTTAGCTTCCAAAGGTGAAGACAAGGTAGCAGTTCTAGAATTCATTTATTACAAGTCTAGTCTATCTTACGATTTTAAATCTAGATATTAAATTTTGGTTATCAATTGATATTTTAAAAATGTTAATGTAGATTTGACTTAGCAATGGTTTTATTCCAATGAGACAGATTCCCAGGAAAAGGACTGCTGGGTTGAAAGGTATATGCTCTCTCACATTCACATCATAGCAGGTGAGAGCAATCTTTTCTTTATATCCAGCCAACAATAGCTACTAGAGCCCCTTCAAATTTTTATCAATTATACCAGTTTATAGTTGTAAATTATCAGTATTTTGACATGCATTCCTTGTTAATGGAGAAGTTACTAAAATAAAACTAGTGCTTAGCATAATATGCTTTTTCACGAAGTTTTGTCTATTTACTGAAATAATTTAGCTTGATAAAAACTTTTCAACTTGCCCTAATTAGTGTAAACGTTTTAATAAAAAGCAGACATTTTAGAATGTCTCTATCCTAAGAAAAACATTTCCTCTACCACAGCCTAGAATTTTCACCGTAAAAACAAACTGAAATTTTTTACACATTTTAATAGTAAAAGAGAAAATTGGTATTTTAGAACAAGGTCACACCAAATGTTTCCTTTATTGCCCATCACAAAACACAGAGAATGATTTTACCATGCTATTTTTATTATCTCCTACGTATAGCAAAGATATTCTAATTAATAAGAAAAATATGAGAAAAAATAAGAAAACTAATCATATTTATTTTATTATTATTAATTATTATAGTAATGATAGCAGCTAACTTTTATTGGGTGGTTACCTCTTACCAGTTTCTGATCAAGTAATTTACATGTATTAACTCATTCAATCCTCACAATCACACTATGAGGTAGGTACTATTATGATTCCTATTGCATGAATGAGGCACAGAGAAGTTGAGTAGCTTGTTCAAGTGAAAACAGCTAATTAGTGCAATTCAGGATTAGGGCACAGGAAGTCTGAATTGAAAATCCCTACTGTTAACTCATGTGCAACACCAGCTCTCCCTCTGATCTTTCTGTCCTCCACAGTGTCTTGCAAGCTAACGTGTACAAGGGCCTGAAGGTTTAACTTGCACTTAAGTACTTTATTAAGAAAAGCAATCTGAAGACTCTTCTAAAAGAATTACAGGAAATTTATTTAACTTCTATTAGCAACATGATGAAATCATCAAAACTAAAATTATATATCCAAATTTTTAAAAAGAGATCAACTAGTACATTCAATAAAGGAATTCTAGAACCTCTATCTTACTTCCTTTTTTTTAGACTAAAATATTATTTCCTTGTTCCCTTTGGCATCACTAATCAAACCACAAACACTTTTTCTGTAGAATATGTAATCACTTGAGACTAAATCCACGAGTATTCTGAAAATTGGACTACATCATGTAATTAAAATATGACTAAGTATCAGATTATTATTATATAAAATATTTTAAATTAAAAAGATGAATGATAAAATAAAACTGTAGTCGTTTTAGCAAACCAGACAATCTCCATTTTAGGATAACAGAACAGAAGGCTTCAAAGAATCTTCATATGCTATAAAGATCATCAGGACTAGACTGTCACATGGTGACCTTGCTGGCATCTAACTCCTCTAACAGTATTTGGAAGTGCATTGTTTCAAATCAATAACTAATTAACAAAGTACAAAAGAAGTTGCACTGTTTCCTTAGCTCCTTGTTAAAATGGCTTTTGGCAGCACATGGGCAGAAAGGTCGCTTTTATGACATCTCCAGGAGCCTTTCAACACCCTGCCTCTGTCAGATTAAATTACTTTTAGCAATTAATTGTCATAAGTTAAAACAGAAGCACATTTGTTACAGCAGGCTGTCATAATGACATGGTGAGTAGTTGTTTTGATATGAATTTCTTCGACTGACCTTCTATCATATCTTAATTTTTCTGGTTGACCTAACTGGAAGATTGGGAGCATGTCTTAACTCAAAAAGCACAGGCTAAACCTTGGGGGTCTTGGAATGAGACACCAACAAATAACTGAAAAAAACATTTCCACAGATACTTTGGAGAGCGGAGGTTCTGAAACAAAGGAATGTGTAACTTGGAAATTAAATTTAAAACAAAATTATTCTTAACACAAAAATACAGAGTGTAACAAGAATTTTCTATTGAGTTCACAAACATGAGATTATGGGATCACTGTCATAGTGTACCAAAGGTAAATATCTAGAAATAGAATGCTTTAAGGAAATGTTAATTTTTAAAGGCAAATTTCAGTAATAATATTATAAAATAGATGATATATATGTCTTCTACCTAATAAACGTTTTGTTTAAACATTCATAACTTTATAAAATCAGTTACTAATAATAATTCTTTATCAAATAATATTCTTTGTAAATCTATATTTGAATAGAACAGAAAAAAATCTTTTCTAATTGATGATCTTAATACTTTGGTAAATCCAGTGATAAGTCAGATAGTATTTTGAACAGTGAATAACGTGTAAATTTTTGTCCCAAAGGTTAAGATAATTTTATATTTGATTTTTTTCCTACTGCTATAAATCTGCTATATTCTTTTGCTACTTTAAAATTTAAGAAAACTTCATAGAAGATGAAAAAGATACTAGGTTAAAACACGGCCAGCTCAAAAGGACAAGGAAAATGAAACGGGATGACATTTTCAAGAAATCCTGAATCCACAAAAAGAGTGATTAAAAATACCTAACAGGGTTTCCCTGGTGGCGCAGTGGTTGAGAGTCCGCCTGCCAATGCAGGGGACACGGGTTCGTGCCCTGGTCCGGGAGGATCCCACATGCCGCGGAGCGGCTGGGCCCGTGAGCCATGGCCGCTGAGCCTGCGCGTCCGGAGCCTGTGCTCCGCAACGGGAGAGGCCACAGCAGTGAGAGGCCCGCGTACCGCAAAAAAAAAAAAAAAAAATTAGCTAACAGTTTTCAAGTGCTTACTCTGAAATAGATACTGTATTAAAGGCCTAATATACTCTAATTCATTTAATCATCATGATACTCTTGGCAGTAGCTACTATTATCTCCTTTCCACAAATAAGGCAACTGATAGAGAGTTTTATGTCACTTGTTCAACATAACACAGCTAGTGGAGTTTCTCTGACTTCAGATTCCATAACCTTGAGTTAATCCAATGGTACTTTTTATATATGTATACACATGCATACACATACAGACATGTGCTCTGTTTAAACCACAATAACTTTATAAAATCACTTACTACTACACATGTGTATGTGTATAAATCTAACAACAACCAATTCTTTCCAGCTGTAAAAAATAGACCTTGGGCTTGAAAGGGGGTATGCCAAAAAAACTGACCTTCCATTCTTCTAGTTCACAGTACACACTGAAAATGCCAGAGTTGTTTATCTGATCTGTAAATGAAGAGCAGGACTTATCACCAGTTTCCAGGACAGTTGGGAGGGGTCATAATATGTATATCGAGAAAGATGTGGGCAGGTAGGTGAGCATGTGTGAGGTGAGGAGTAACTCTCAAATCTGATGGGATTCTTACTGTGGTGAGGGCCTGTGGACACTTGAGGACCAGGGAGGGTCGCTCTTCCTGCTTTGAGCATATGACTGAGTCCTCTGCTCTATGGAATTTACTGTGAGCAGTTACGTTTTTATAGTCTTTATCTACATTAAAGGAACTTAAATGCTTTGTCTCTGTTGTTATCTTTCTGGGACTCACCATCAATCCTGTGACAACCATGATCTAGAAATTAAAATTTAGGCTCTTTTTAGAATAATGTCAAATTATGATTATTTGCAAGTGTGCTATATAGCTGAATGGGCAAGATTAATACCATATATATTTAAATCTGGAGTCAATGTGAGTTTTTTTTTTTTTTTTTTAGAACTATAAACTAACTTAACTAATTAACTGGGTAAAATGTTCCCTCGAGATATGTGTTGTGAAGGCAACTGCACAGTGGTAAGAAAATTTCCATTTAAATACTTTTAATCTCCAATGTTTACAATACATTTTCTAAATTAAATCAGTTTATTTTTTATTCATTGTGTTTGTGGTTAGATATTAAGGGGGCTTCGTTATCCCTCCAACAGCACATTCTGTAGCACTGAAAGATTAACACTAAAGGCAAAGTAGAATTCATTCATACTGTAAGATGACCTCATTAAGTACTTTTCTATTTCAGAGAGTGTTACACACAAAATACAACTGACTGATAAAACTGTAACTTAGTATTCCTTTCAATTTATTGAAAACCAGTGGAATCTCTAATACGGTAGCTCATTTTAAGGATGGGAGAAAAAAATAAAATGATATACCCAGTAGTGATGTACCCAGTAGTGAGATGGCTGGGTCATATGGTGGTTCTATTTTCAGTTTTGTAAGGAACCTCCATACTGTCCTCCATAGTGGCTGTATCAATATACGTTCCCACCAACAATGCAAGAGAGTTCCCTTTACTCCACACCCTCTCCAGCCATTTATTGCTTGTATTTTTTGATGATGGCCATTCTGACCGGTGTGAGGTGATACCTCATGGTAGTTTTGATTTGCATTTCTCTAATGACTAGTGATGTTGAGCATCTTTTCATGTGTTTGTTGGCAATCTGTATATCTTCTTTGGAGAAATGTCTATTTAGGTCTCTGCCCATTTTGGATTGGGTTGTTTGTTTTATTGATATTGAGCTGCATGAGTTGCTGGTATATTCTGGAGATTAATCCTTTGTCAGTTGCTTCGTTTGCAAATATTTTCTCCCATTCTGAGGGTTGTCTTTTCGTCTTATTTATAGTTTCCTTTGCTGTACAAAAGCTTTGAAGTTTCATTAGGTCCCATTTGTTTATTTTTGTTTTTATTTTCATTTCTCCATGAAGTGGGTCAAAAAGGAACTTGCTGTGATTTTTGTCATAGAGTGTTCTTCTTATGTTTTCCTATAAGAGTTTTATAGTGTCAGGCCTTACATTTAGGTCTTTAATCCATTTTGAGTTTATTTTTGTGTATGGTGTTATGGAGTGTTATAATTTCATTCTTTTACATGTAGCTGTCCAGTTTTCCCAGCACCACTTATTGAAGAGGCTGTCTTTTCTCCATTGTATACTCTTGCCTCCTCTATCAAAGATAAGGTGACCATATATACGTGGGTTTGTCTCTGGGCTTTCTATCCTGTTCCACCGATCTATATTTCTGTTTTTGTGCCAGTACCATACTGTCTTGATTACTGTATCTTTGTACTATAGTCTGAAGTCTGGGAGCCTGATTCCTCCAGTTCTGTTTTTCTTTCTCAAGATTGCTTCGGCTATTTTATGTCTTTTGTGTTTCCAAATGAATTGTGAAATTTTTTGTTCTAGTTCTGGGAAAAATGCCATTGGTAATTTGATAGGGATTGCAGTGAATCTATAGATTTCTTTGGGTGGTATAGTCATTTTCACAATGTTGATTCTTCAATCCAAGAACATGGTATATCTCTCCATCTCTTTGTATCATCTTTAATTTCTTTCATCAGTGTCTTATAGTTTTCTGCATACAGGTCTTTTGTCTCCTTAGGTAGGTTTATTCCTAGGTATTTTATTCTTTTTGTTGCAATGGTGAATGGGAGTGTTTCCTTAATTTCTCTTTCAGATTTTTCATCATTAGTGTATAGGAATGCAAGAGATTTCTGTGCATTAATTTTGTATCTTGCTACTTTACCAAATTCAATGATTAGCTCTAATAGTTTTCTGGTAGCATCTTTAGGATTCTCTATGTATAGTATCATGTCATCTACAAACAGTGACAGCTTTACTTCTTCTTTTCTGATTTGGATTCCTTTTATTTCTTTTTCTTCTCTGATTGCTGTGGCTAAAACTTCCATAATTATGTTGAATAACAGCAGTGAGAGTGGGCAACCTTGTCTTGTTCCTGATCTTAGTGGAAATCATTTCGGTTTCTCATCACTGACAATGATGTTTGCTGTGGGTTTGTCACATATGGTCTTTATTATGTTGAGGTAGGTTCTCTCTACGCCTACTTTCTGGAGAGTTTGTATCATAAATGGGTGTTGAGTTCTGTCAAAAGCTTTTTCTGCATCTATTTAGATTACCATATGATTTCTGTCCTTCAGTTTGTTAATATGGTGCATCACGTTGATTGATTTGGTATATTGAAGAATCCTTGCAACCCTGTGATAAACCCCACTTGATCATGGTGTATGATCCTTTTAATGTGCTGTTGGATTCTGTTTGCTAGTATTTTGTTGAGGATATTTGCATCCATGTTCATTAGTGATATTGGCCTGTAGTTTTCTGTTTTTGTGACATCTTTGTCTGGTTTTGAATAAAGGTGATGGTGGCCTCGTAGAATGAGTTTGGAAGTGTTGCACCCTCTGCTCTATTCTGGAAGGGTTTGAGAAAGATATGTGTTAGCTCTTCTCTAAATGTTTGATAGAATTTGCCTGTGAAGCCATTTGCTTGTGGGCTTTTGTTTGTTGGAAGATTTTTAATCAGTTTCAATTTCAGTGCTTGTGATTGGTCTGTTTATATTTTCTATTTCTTCCTGGTTCAGTCTCAGAAGACTGTAGTTCTCTAAGAATTGGTCCATTTCTTCCAGGTTGTCCATTTTATTGGCATATAGTTGTTTATAGTAATCTCTTATGATCCTTTGTATTTCTGCACTGTTCATTGTTACTATTCCTTTTTCATTTGTAATTCTGTTGATTTGAGTCTTCTCCCTCTTCTTCTTGATGAGTCTGGGTAATGGTTTACCAATTTTATCTTCTCAAACAACCAGCTTTTAGTTTCACTGATCTTTGCTATTGTTTCCTTCATTTCTTTTTCAGTTATTTTTGATCTGATCTTTATGATTTCTTCTGCTAACTTTTGGGGATTTTTGCTCTTTTTTCTCTAACTGCTTTAGGTGTAAGGTTAGGTTGTTTATTTGAGATGTTTCTTGTTTCTTGAGGTAGGACTGTATTGGTGTAAATTTCCCTCTTACAACTGCTTTTGCTGCATCCCATAGGTTTTGGGTCGTCGTGTTTTCATTGTCATTTGTTTCTAGGTATTTTTTGATTTCCTTTTTGATTTCTTCAGTGATCTCTTGGTTATTTAGTAGTGTATTCTTGAGCCTCCATGTGTTTGTATCTTTTACAGATTTTTCCCTGTAATTGATACCTAGTCTCATAGCGTTGTGGTCAGAAAAGATACTTGATACAATTTCAATTTTCTTAAGTTACCAAGGCTTGATTTGTGACCCAAGATATGATCTATCCTGGATAATGTTCCGTGAGCACTTGAGAAGAAAGTGTATTCTGTTGTTTTTGGATGGACTGTCCTATAAATATCAATGAAGTCCATCTTGTTTAATGTGTCATTTAAAGCTTGTGTTTCCTTATTAATTTTCATTTTGGATGACCTGTCCATTGGTGAAAGTGGGGTGTTAAAGTCCCCTACTATGATTGTGTTACTGTTGATTTCCTCTTTTATGGCTGTTAACATTTGCCTTATGTATTGATGTGCTGCTATGTTGGGTGCATAAATATTTACAATTGTTTTATCTTCTTCTTGGATTGATCCCTTGATCATTATGTAGTGTCCTTCTTTGTCTTTTGTAATAGTCTTTATTTAAAGTCTATTTTGTCTGATATGAGAATTGCTACTCCAGCTTTCTTCTGATTTCCATTTGCATGGAATATCTTTTTCCATCCTCTCACTTTCAGTCTGTATGTGTCCCTAGGTCTGAAATAAGTCTCTTGTAGACAGCATATGTACAGGTCTTGTTTTTGTAACAATTCAGTGAGTCTGTGTCTTTTGGTTGAAGCATTTAATCCACTTACATTTAAGGTAATTATCGATATGTATGTTCCTATTACCATTTTCTTAATTGTTTTGGTTTGTTTTTGTAGGTCTTTTCCTTCTCTTGTGTTTCCTGCCTAGAGAAGTTCCTTTAGCATTTGTTGTAAAGCTGGTTTCATGGTGCTAAATTCTCTTAGCTTTTGCTTGTCTGTAAAGGTTCTAATTTCTCAGTCGAATCTGAATGAGATTTTTTCTGGGTAATCTTGGTTGTAGGTTTTTCCCTTTCATCACTTTAAATACGCCCTTATACACCCTTCTGGCTTGCAGAGTTTCTGCTGAAAGATCAGCTTTTAACCTTATGGGGATTCCCTTGTATGTTACTTGTTTCTCTTCCTTTACTGCTTTTAATATTTTTTCTCCGTATTTAATTTTTGATAGTTTGATTAATATGTGTCTTGGCATTTTTCTCCTTGGATTTATGCTATATGGCTCTCTGTGCTTCCTGAACTTGATTGACTATTTCCTTTCCCATATTAGGGAACTTTTCAACTATAATCTCTTCAAATATTTTCTCAGTCCCTTTCTTTTTCTCTTCTTCTTCTGGGACCCCTATAATTCAAATGTTGGTGCATTTTAATGTTGTCCCAGAGGTCTCTGAGACTGTCCTCAATTCTTTTATTCTTTTTTCTTTATTCTGCTCTGTGGTGGTTATTTCCACTATTTTATCTTCCAGTTCACTTATCCGTTTTTCCGCCTCAGTTATTCTGCTATTGATTTCTTCCAGAGAATTTTTAATTTCATTTATTGTGTTGTTCATCATTGTTTGTTTGCTCTTTAGTTCTTCTAGTTACTTGTTAAACTTTTCTTGTATTTTCTCCATTCTATTTCCAAGATTTTGTAGCATCTTTACTATCATTACTCTGAATTCTTTTTCAGGTAGACTGCCTATTTCCTCTTCATTTGTTTGGTCTCGAGGGTTTTTACTTTGCTTCTTCATCTGCTGCATGTTTCTCTGTCTTTTCATTTTGCTTAACTTACTGTATTTGGGGTCTCCTTTTCGCCAGCTGCAGGTGCATAGTTCCTGTTGTTTTTGGTGTCTGCCCCCAGTGGGTAAGGTTGGTTGACTGGGTTGTGCAGGCCTCCTGATGGAGCGGACTGGTGCCTGTGTTCTGGTGCATGAGGTTGGATCTTGTCTTTCTGGTGGGCAGGACTGTATCTGGTGGTGAGTTTTGGGGTGTCTGTGAACTTATTCTGATTTTAGGCAGCCTCTCTGCTAATGGGTGGGGTTGTGTTCCTGTCTTAATAGTCGTTTGGCATGGGGTGTCCAGCACTGGAGCTTGCTGGTCGTCGAGTGGAGTTGGGTCTTAGCGTTGATGGAGATCTCTGAGAGAGCTCTTGCCGGTTGATATTACGAGGGACCCGGAGGTCTCTGGTGGTCCAATGTCCTGAACTCAGCTCTCCCACCTCAGAGACTCAGGCTTGACACCAGCTGGAGCACCAAGACCCTATTGGGAAGTCTGAGGTCTTCTGCCAGCCTTCAGTAGGTGCTCTGTAGGGTTGTTCCACAATGAGATGTATTTTTGATGTATTTGTGGGGAGGAAGGTGATCTCCACATCTTACTCCTCTGCCATCTTCAAGGTCCTACTATAAATCTTTAAAGTGACTTTAACTACTTCACTGCTTGATTCTCATTACAACCCAATGGAGTAGACAGGTCCTAGGAGACCTCTTATATTTCTTCCTCTTCTTTAACCCTTACCTAATCAGTTAGCATATCCTGCCCACTGGTCATTCTAACAACTTAACTGCTTCTAACATCCACTGTCTAGTTCAATTGCCTAGGAAGTAAAATTAAGCACATATGCACTGGGAAATGATAGCATAAAAAGACTGATGGTGAGACATGCAACAAACAGATATATTATAAAGCTAAATGATCATAACTATTTGCCTGCTTGCAAATGTAAAATAATTGTTCTTGGAAAAGAAACTCTATAATGTAAAAATTATCATCTCTGTAACCCAATATTATTTTAATAAAAATAGAGATGGGGGAAGGGAGTGGAAGAGGAGATGAGATTGACTGTGGTGGTGGCAGTAGAAAAGAGCTAAATTCCTAACCTTAAACTGATGAGTGGGGTAGGGTGAGGACAGAAGAATAAAGTGAGGACTATTACTATGTTGAGGCACAGCCAGATATTAAATGTACAATGAAATCTCAAAAATTACATCAGAATGGCAGTGGCAAGTATAGCCACACCTTTGAAGGGAATAGAACAATACCCAGAAAAAAAGGCAATAATGTAAGAATTCAATCTATGTTAAAGGTGACACTTCAAATCAGTAGGAAAAGGTGGATTATTGTAAAAATAGAGTTCAGACAACTGATTAACCATTTGGAAAGATTTACGTGAGACATATCCACATAGTAAACATATGATGAATGTGATGCCAGAGGAATGGATGTATGGCTGATCAGGATAATTCATACAACTACTTTCAGAAGTAATTTGTTAACCCAGTGAAGTTAACCCAGTAATTCTACTCTTAAGTATAGAATCTGGAGATATTTTTTACATATGAATACCAGAAACAATATAAGAAACACAATACAAATTTCTACTGGACAAAACACTTAAATATCACTCGAGAAAAGTTTCATCTTTTGAATAAAGAGGGTCAGGATAATTATCAAAACGGAAAAAATGAAAATGGATAAAAATGAAAAAAATGAAACTGGATTCAGCTTACTCCAAACATAAAAATCAATTCCTGATAGAACATGAACTTAAATGTAAAAGGAAAAATTCTAATGCACATGAAAGAAAATATAGGGGAATATATTTGTGACCTCAGAGTAGGTAAGGACTTTCTAAGCAAGACGTTAAAGGGTAAACCATACAGAAAAAAAAAAAAAGCTGATAAATTTTAGTATATTTAAATTAAGAATGTTCTCAAGAGATAGCAATCAAGTGAAAAGACAAACCAAAGAGTGGAGCAGTGGTTTGTAATATGTAAATAACATCTACAAATCAATAAGAAAAGATAAAGAAACAATAACAAAATGGACATAACAGGCTATTCACAAATGAAGAAACTGAGATGGCCAATTAAAATTGAAAAGATATACAATCTCATTAGTAATAAAGGTAATGCAAATTAAAACCACAACAGGATACCATATAATATTCTTCAGATTAGCAAAAATTTAAAAGTCAGATAATACAAACATCTGAGAATGACGTGAAGCAGGAGGAATGGATGTATGGCTGATCAGGATAATTCATACAACTACTTCCAGAAGTTATTTGTTGACCCAGTGAAGTTAACCCAGTAATTCTACTCTTAAATACAGACTCTAGAGATATTTTTACATATGAGCACCAGGAACAATATCAGAATGTTCATTAGAAGCTCAAAATAGCAAGAACTAGAAAACACACCAGCAATGTCCATTGATAGTAAAGCAGATAAGTAAATAAATACCATACAGAAGTAAGAATGAATTATTACTAAACATACACATTGGTGTTGTGCAAAAAAAGCAAACACCAGAAAGCAAATAAATGTAATATAAATGAAAGAAAAAAACCCCAAACAACAGGGCTTCCCTTGTGGCGCAGTGCTTGAGAGTCCGCCTGCTGATGCAGGGGACATGGGTTCGTGCCCCGGTCCGGGAGGATCCCACATGCCGCAGAGTGGCTGGACCCGTGAGCCATGGCCCTAAGCCTGCTCATCCGGAGCCTCTGCTCCGCAGCGGGAGAGGCCACAACGGTGAGAGGTCCGTGTACCGCAAAACAAACAAACAAACAAACAAACCCAAACAATACAATAAATATATTATTTAGGAAAGCAAATATAGTTAGTAAATTAAGATGAAAAGAACAGGAACATTAACACAAAGTCATACTTCTGAAGTGGGGAGACAAGGATGTGATTGGAGGAGACACAGGAGAGTTTTCTAAGGTACTGTTAAGATTCTTTCTTAAGTTGGGTAGATACTCTGGTGCTCATTTTATTATTTTTAAACCTCACATATTTGTTGTATATTTCAGAATACAACATTTAAAGTAGTCAAATGTTAATAAAACCATAAAAAGACTAAATGGAAATATAAGTGAATACTAGTGCAGTGCCTGACAGATACCAGATACTATGCTAAATATTCACTTTTATTTTCTTAGTCACATGTTGTCAACTCAATTAGATAAGAATTTTGTAATATCATGTTAAACTGAACACCATAAACAGCTGAGCTCCAGTTCTGGTCCAAGATATACAATAAGCAACTAAACAAAAATCACTGTATCTGCTTTGAAAATCAACATATGCTTTAGGGATTACTTTTTATAAATTAATAATTTTATTTCTAGTGTTAAACTTCCTAGCCTAACCACTTTCCCCTGCACTCAAACACACATACTCTTTCTTGCTTCTGTGCCTTTGTTTACATAATTTCTTCTGTTGTGAACACCCTTCTCCCTTTTCCCTCTACTTACTTCCCTCAACTTCTACTGTCCTCCTTTAGTTCTGATAACTTAAGACACATTTCCGGTATCACCTCATCCAGGAAACTGTCCCTGGATCTTCCATTGTCACCCTCTAACTGGATTATGTCCCACCTGTGTCTCCAACCCAAGTACTATCTGGAATCTAGCACACTCCTCTATCATTGTGTCCACACAGTTATTATTGAGTTCCTACGGGAAGGGTCATTTCTTATCGACCTTCATATCCTAAGTGCCTAGCATAGTGTTGTTCAACAAATATTTGATGAACTGTGTAAGAACTTATTGGCTGAGGTACTTTTTCTTTTATTTTTTAACTTCTCTGGAAAATCATTTGATTAGCATGCTAACAATTGAACCATAAACTTATCAGGGATAGTTGCTTGAGTTTGATGTAGATTGTTTTTGGCAATGAAATACAAGTTCACCAATCTGCTCAGAGGCTACTGTTTAGTGCTGATGCTATATTTAGTCACATACTGGATCTCAGCCTCTTCTGACTCTATTCTCAAACAAAACCAGCCACCTTTAAGCCTATTTAATCTACTAATGCACATAAGGCAACACAAAACAAAATTATAGATAGTACTCAAATCACCAGATTTATAATATAGTTATAAAATTCTTCTCATTTAGAAAGAGACACATTCTTTTGATCCCATACATTCTATTTAGAGGTGACAGAACTTGGAACTAATGCATATTAGAACATTTGAAAGACAAGCTAACTAAACACATCTTGGCCAATATTCTTAACCTTAAAATTAAATGTTATGATCTATCACTTCTCTCATTTTAAAATTTGTCACATAATAAAATATTCAATGGTATTCTTGCCAGAGCATATTTACAAACAGAAATTCATTCAAACGTGTCAAGTGTTTGAGCTACTGTCTGCAGTGTCCTTGTTAAGAAGTACACAAGTTACACCAGGTTTCCTTGGCAACAGTTAGTCTCATGACTGAAATGGTAACAGTCGCGACTCTATCAGCACAGCAGCGTCAACAATGAATTTCCTGGTAAGTCTTAAGCACCTTGACCTGGAAGGTCTGGGCAATGCGCCACAATCTCAACTTACTCCCTTCAGCACAAAAATGATCCAGAGATTCTAGTGTAAAGTAAGTGATAATTCTATCACAGACAACCTTGCTAAAGAGATTTTATGAAGAAATAAACTAAATATAAGCCTTTCTAGTAAATAATTAGATGTCTACGTTGGACAGTAAACATGTAACCTCAATTATTTCCTTAATTTGGAAAAATGCTGAAGATTGCACTAAATACAATTTACCAGGTGGGAGAAAGGAGGCTGTGATTACCTTGGCTTGTGTTAGTATGCACATGTTTGTTTCTGCACTGGCACGGGGCAGGCGGAGAGAGGGGAGGGGTGGGAGGGCCAGGAAGAGTTTTACAAAGGAGGGAACATTGAAGTTAGGTATTAACAGATACAGGACAAGTACCTTGTGAAGAATGCTTT
This sequence comes from Delphinus delphis, assembly GCF_949987515.2. Classification (NCBI taxonomy): domain Eukaryota; kingdom Metazoa; phylum Chordata; class Mammalia; order Artiodactyla; family Delphinidae; genus Delphinus; species Delphinus delphis. The sequence goes on along the minus strand of NC_082685.1, from coordinate 97,902,433 downwards.
AGAATTTGAATAGAGTCCTGTAAAATGTCCAATAATATTAGATACCTCTCTACAATGTTCCACTTTTAAGTGTTCAATTGACATTATGAAAAAAGTAGTTCATTTCACATGTCTGAAAATGACCATTATAAGGTAACTGGGTAATCTTTCTGGCCTAATTTTGAGAATTATATTAGCATATTAATTTAGGATATTTTAGTGTAACTGCTTTATTTTTTCCCCCTTGAAGTAAGGGCCTGCAGAGATCAGTCCAGAATATCCAGTTCCTACCTCTCACCTCTGACCAGTAAGAAGGGAGATGCCCCTTGCCACAGAGGCTTCAGCTCTGGAGAAAGCAGTATCTTGGGCAACTGCTGAACTAAAGACAGGCAGACCATCCTCCTTATGTAGGGCAAGGTGAATCTGGGGGAGAAGCCAAGCAAGGACAAAAATTCCTCAGAATGTGCGTGCGAACAGAGCCTGGCATAACTAATTGGACTAATAGGGTCATTTCAGTGGCTCTATTATAGGGTTACTCTGGTCTCATGAGTGTGCTCTGAACTACACAAGGCAGTAAACCAGAAGACTACTCAACAGAGAGAGGAACTATTCTTAGACCTTTAAATACAGTATTTTTTATTACTAATTTTTCAAAACTTTTGAAATATTTCAGGTCAACAGGCAACCGTTTGCTGCATACTTTTAGCCCAATGGTTGCTATTGCTATCCAAACTATTAACAAGATTTAATACCACATATATATGACACATTTCTTGTTATTTAAGTACATTATAAAATATTTTAAAATACATTCTTTAAATATTTTAAAATATTTTCAGTTTTTCATAGTCTTAAAAGAAATACTTATTTTCTCTAATCTGGTCACTAGGTTCCATTTTATGGGTTTCTCTATAAGAATGTCAGTTTGTCATAAGATTTATCACTCACTCCTTCATTTAACTACCATTCGGGTGCCCATCATGAGCCAGACACTGTGGATACAAAGATGAATAAGATAAGCTGAATACCTAATTAAGGGCAAGACACAAGAACATAAGCAGGGACTTCCCTGGTGGTCCAGTGGTAAAGAATCCACCTTCCAATGCAGGGGACAGGGGTTCGATCCCTGATCAGGGAACTAAGATCCCACACGCCACGTGGTAACTAAGCCCACGCGCCACAGCTACTGAGCCCATGCACCTCAACTACAGAGCCTGCCTGCTGCAAACTACAGAGCCCACGTGTTTTGGAGGCTGAGCATCACAACTACAGAGCTCACGTTCTCTGGAGCCCGTGGGTCACAACTAGAGAAGAGAAAACCCGCACGCCACAACTAGAGAGAAGGCCACGCACCTCAACAAAGAGCCCTTGTGCTGCAGCGAAAGATCCCGTATGACTCAACAAAGATCCTGCAGCCAAAGACCCGACTCAGCCAAAGATAAATAAGTAAATAATAACCAAATCTTAAAAAAAAAAGAACATAAGCAAATAATTCAAAATATAGTGAAAAGTGGGCTAATTGAGGATAAAATGAGACACATACACAAAGTGTGTAGTGTGTAGTAAGCTCTCAAAACAGGGTATCATATACAATAAATTACTGACAAGACAATCCCCACCAGAATATAACAATACAAATGAAACAATGAATTTCCACCTATAGATTCAATCACCAAATATTTACTCAGTGCCTACTTTGTGCTAGGCTGTGTGTGCTAAGCACATGGGGAACATCAATGACAAAACAAAGATAACAGCCTTCTTGGATCTTATATTCTAACCGGAGAGACAGACACTAAACAATATTTAATGGATAAGTAAATTATATGATCGGTTAGAAGGGAGTAAGTGTTAAAGAAAAAGGAAAAAGGAGAGGTGGGTAAGGGGAATGGGGGAGGGGTAAGTAGGCCTGTAATTTTAATAAGGATGGTCAAGGTATACCTCTATTGAGATGATACTGGAGAAAATACTTAAAGGAGTTCAGGAAGTTAGCCATACATATAGCTGGGGGCAGATCACTGTAGGTAGAAAAACAGCCAATGCAAAGACTCAAAGGCAGGAGCATGCTAGGCTAGAACGGAAAAAGTGAAGAGAGAGGAGCAGGAAATGAGATCAGAAAGGTAAGGAGAGGACAGTACTCCTACGGCCATTGTCTAAGTAAAGCCAAATCTCAAAATAAAATCATTTAGTCCATTTATTCATCTAATAACTTTATTATTATGTATGTTCAAGGCAATTTGTGAGGTGCTACAGGGTAAAAAAGATGATTAACTCAGAATCTTTATTCTAATGACGTTTAAAAATATTCCCACATAGGGTATGACTTACATCAAACTTTTTCTAGTAGAAAGTAAAGTCAAGGTCATGAGGAAAGGGGAGTGTAAAGAAGGCAGGCATGTATATGGAGATGAGCACAGTTATTTTAGAATTAGAATGGAACCTCCTCAGAAACTCTCCTACTTAAACTACCTTAGGTGAGATGCTCCATTAGTGAACAATAATTTGCAACAGAGAAGGACCTTCAAAGGCTCCCCTAAAGATTAATTTGTTCATCACTTTAATCCGTTTTGAAGAAAGCTGCTTATTTAGATCTTTTCCCAAAAATAACTATTTGAACCCATGTAAGAAGGAACTAACAAATGTCAATAATTTAATTAGCAATTTAAAAAATGTGAAAACCTAAATAGAAATTTTAAAAAATTGAAAACTGCTTATCATAAATTTCATATTGTATTTCCTAAAGAACAAAACACATATGTGTTTTATGATCTATAAATCTTTATTAAAAGGTTAGGTGCATTATTATTGAATTGCATTATTTCTTCTAAATAATGAATGAAGGTACCACAGATATAAAGTAAACATACCACAGACCATTCGGTGGAGGGAGAGAAAGAAAATAAGGAAAGATTAGTTAAGGGATATTAAACGCTTCTGGCAGGTTTTAAATTCTCCTTATATGTTTACTTAGCTTCATTTGAGCTAAAAGTAGGGAAAAGACCATTTTGGCGTCAAGAACAAATACCACTGCATTACTGAAAATTGGAACATTACAGTTATCAGAATGAGTCAGAAATATCTACCTAATTAATTCCTTTAAAGCACCAAAATTTTGAAGTGGTATCATGTTATATAACTTATATGTAAAAGAATTTATATAAACAATTTATAAAAAATTAAGGTTCTCACTGCAATAATAAATTGTATTTAATAAAGAAAATGTATAAAATAGTTCTCAAACTTTAATATTCAATGTGGTCTATAACTGAATCTCTAAGTATCTGACTTTTATTACCAAGGATGTATTAATAGTTGTAAAAGAACCCTTGGATTCCCCATCAAAAAATGTTTTTTCCTTTTCTTATACTTCTATAATGCAACACATGAAATGCTTCAAAATATTTACTACAATCCGCCTAATATCCGAGTTGCTTATGAATATTTCAGCCTCCCTACTGGATTGTGAGTGTGCCCCTGGAGAATAGGGATTCCGGCTTTTCCATCTCTATATCTCACAAAGGGCTAGACCAAGCATGATGTTTTATAAATTGTGCTCAACTGAATCGAAATGTGAAGAGATCCATTCCAAGCTGTGCCACTCTACAGGATAGATACTTTCCAGTTTCAAGACACATTTAATATCTTGATATGCTATCCTGGCTAATTTCATGTGCCTCGAGTACAAATTATATGTTTTATTCTCCACCCATATTTTATCTTTAACATCTACCACTTGGGACATGAAACAAAATCAATGAAGATGTGCTAACAGAATGCAACCTATAACGGCCACTGTACTTTTATCATACTATTAGTTATTTCAGTTATCTTGAAAATGCCAAAAGAAATTTTTTTAACTTCTTTATTGGAGTATAATTGCTTTACAATGGTGTGTTAGTTTCTGCTTTACAACAAAGTGAATCAGCTATACATATACATATATCCCCTTACCTCCTCCCTCTTGTGACTCCCTCCCACCCTCCCTATGCCACCCCTCTAGGTGGTCACAAAGCACTGAGCTGATCTCCCTGTGCTATGCGGCTGCATCCCACTAGCTATCTATTTTACATTTGGTAGTATATATATGTCCATGCCACTCTCTCACTTAGTCCCAGCTTACCCTTCCCCCTCCCGGTGTCCTAAAGTCCACTATCTATGTCTGAGCCTTTATTCCTGTCCTGCGCCTAGGTTTTTCAGAACCTTTTTTCTTGTTTGTTAGATTCCATATATATGTGTTAGCATATGGTATTTATTTTGCTCATTCTGACTTACATCACTCTGTATGACAGACTCTAGGTCCATCTACCTCACTACAAATAATTTCATTTTTTTATGGCTGAGTAATATTCCATTGTATATATGTGCCACAGCTTCTTTATCGATGGACACAGGTTGCTTCCATGTCCTGGCTATTGTAAATAGAGTTGCAATGAATATTGTGGTACATGATGATTTTTAAATTATGGTTTTCTCAGCCTATATGCCCAGTAGTGGGATTGCTTGGTCGTATGGTAGTTCTATTTTTAGTTTTTTAAGAAACATCCATACTGTTCTCCACTGTGGCTGTATGAATTTACATTCCCACCAACAGTGCAAAAGGGTTCCCTCTTCTCCACACCCTTTCCAGCATATACTGCTTGTAGATTTTTTGATGATGGCCATTCTGACTGGTGTGAGGTGATACCTCATGGTAGTTTTTTTTTTGTTTTTTGCGGTACGCGGGCCTCTCACTGTTGTGGCCTCTCCCGTTGCAGAGCACAGGCTCCGGACGCACAGGCTCAGTGGCCATGGCTCACGGGCCCAGCCACTTCGCGGCATGTGGGATCGTCCAGGACCAGGGCATGAACCCATGTCCCCTGCATCGGCAGGCGGACTCTCAACCACTGCGCCACCAGGGAAGCCCCTCATGGTAGTTTTGATTTGCATTTCTCTAATGATTAGTGATGTTGAGCATCTTCTCATGCGTTTCTTGGCAATGTGTATATCTTCTTTGGAGAAATGTCTATTTAGGTCTTCTGCCCATTTTTGGATTAGGATGTTTGTTTTATTGACACTGAGCTGCACAAGTTGCTTGTATATTTTGGAGATTAATCCTTTGTCAGTTGCTTCATTTGCAAATATTTTCTCCCATTAGAGGGTTGTCTTTTCGTCTTATTTATAGTTTCCTTTGCTGTGCAAAAGCATTTAAGTTTCATTACGTCCCACTTATTAATTTTTATTTCCATTTCTCGAGGAGGTGGGTCAAAAAGGATCTTGCTGTGACTTGTGTCATAGAGTATTCTGCCTATATTTTCCTCTAAGAGTTTTAGAGTGTCTGGCCTTACATTTAGGTCTTGAATCCATTTTGAGCTTATTTTTGTGTATGGTGTTGCGGAGTGTTCTAATTTCATTCTTCTACATGTAGCTGTCCAGTTTTCCCAGCACCACTTATTGAAGAGACTGTCTTTTCTCCATTGTATTTTCTTGTCTCCTTTATCAAAGATAAGGTGACCATATATATGTGGGTTTATCTCTGGGCTTTCTACCCAGTTCCATTGATCTATATTTCTGTTTTTGTGACAGTACCATACTGCCTTGATTACTGTAACTTTGTAGTATAGTCTGAAGTCAGGGAGCCTGATTCCTCCAGCTCCATTTTTCATTCTCAAGATTGCTTTGGCTATTCGGGGTCTTTTGTGTTTCCATACCAGTTGTGAAATTTTTTGTTCTAGCTCTGTGAAAAATGCCTTTGGTAGTTTGATAGGGATTGCATTGAATCTGTAGATTGCTTTGGGTAGTATAGTCATTTTCACAATGTTGATTCTTCCAATCCAAGAACATGGTATATCTCCCCATCTCTCTGTATCATCTTTAATTTCTTTCATCAGTGTCTTATAGTTTTCTGCATACAGGTCTTTTGTCTCCTTAGGTAGGTTTATTCCTAGGTATTTTATTCTTTTTGTTGCAATGGTGAATGGGAGTGTTTCCTTAATTTCTCTTTAAGATTTTTCATCATTAGTGTTTAGGAATGCAAGAGATTTCTGTGCATTAATTTGTATTCTGCTACTTTACCAAATTCATTGATTACCTCTAGTAGTTTTCTGGTAGCATGTTTAGGATTATCTATGTATAGTATCATGTCATCTGGAAACAATGACAGCTTTATTTCTTCTTTTCTGATTTGGATTCCTTTTCTTTTTCTTTTCTGATTGCTGTGGATAAAACTTCCAATACTATGTTGAATAATAGTGGTGAGAGTGGACAACCTTGCCTTCTTCCTGATCTTAGACGAAATGATTTCAGTTTTTCACAGTTGAGAACGATGTTGCCTGTGGGTTTGTCATATATAGCCTTCATTATGTTGAGGTATGTTCCCTCTATGCCTACTTTCTGGAGGGTTTTTATCATAAATGGGTGTTGAATTTTGTCAAAAGCTTTTTCTGCATCTATTGAGATGATCATATGGTTTTTCTCCTTCAGTTTGTTAATATATTTTATCACATTGATTGATGTGCATATATTGAAGAATCCTTGCATTCCTATAACCCACTTGATCATCATGTATGATCCTTTGAATATGCTGTTGGATTCTGTTTGCTAGTATTTTGTTGAGGATTTTTGCATCTATGTTCATCAATGATATTGGCTTGTAGTTTTCTTTCTTTGTGACATCTTTGTATGGTTTTGGTATCAGGGTGATGGTGGCCTCGTAGAATGAGTTTGGGAGTGTTCCTTCCTCTGCTATATTTTGGAAGGGTTTGAGAAGGATACGTGTTAGCTCTTCTCTAAATGTTTGATAGAATTTGCCTGTGAAGGCATCTGGTCCTGGGCTTCTGTTGATTGGAAGATTTTTAATCACAGTTTCAATTTCAGTGCTTGTGATTGGTCTGTTATATTTTCTATTTCTTCCTGGTTCAGTCTCAGAAGGTTGTACTTTTCTAAGAATTGGACCATTTCTTCCAGGTTGCCCATTTTATTGGCATATAGTTGCTTACAGTAATCTCTTATGATCCTTTGTATTCCTGCAGTGTCAGTTGTTACTTCTCCTTTTCATTTCTAATTCTGTTGATTTGAGTCTTCTCCCTTTTTTTCTTGATGAGTCTGGCTAATGGTTTATCTATTTTGTTTACCTTATCAAAAACCAGCTTTTAGTTTTATTGCTTTTTGCTACAGTTTTCATTTCTTTTTATTTCTGATCTGATCTTTATGATTTCTTTCCTTCTGCTAGCTTTGGGGTCTTTTTTTCTTCTTTCTCTAATTGCTTTAGGTGTAACGTTAGGTTGTTTATTTGAGATGTTTCTTGTTTATTGAGGTAGGGTTATATTGCTATAAACTTCCCTCTTGAAACTGCTTTTGCTGCCTCCCATACATTTTGGGTCGTCGTGTTTTCACTGTCATTTGTTTTTAGGTATTTTTTGATTTCCTTTTTGATTTCTTCAGTGATCTCTTGGTTATTTAGTAGTGTATTCTTGAGCCTCCATGTGTTCGTACTTTTTACAGATTTTTTCCTGTAATTGATAGCTAGTCTCACAGCGTTGTGGTCAGAAAAGATACTTGATACGATTTCAATTTTCTTAAATTTACCTAGGCTTGATTTGTGATCCAAGATATGATCTATCCTGGAGAATGTTCCATGAGCACTTAAGAAGAAAGTGTATTCTGTTGTTTTTGGATGGAATGTCCCCTAAATATCAGTTAAGTCCATCTTGTTTAATGTATCATTTAAAGCTTGTGTTTCCTTATTTATTTTCATTTTGGATGACCTGTCCATTGGTGAAAGTGGGGTGTTAAAGTCCCCTATTATGATGGTGTTACTGTCGAATCCCCCTTTTATGGCTGTTAGCATTTGCCTTATGTATTGAGGTGCTCCTATGTTCCAAAGGAAAGTTTTAAAAGTAAAAGTAATTATGCAAACATTTAGACCACTTAGGGGCTAACATCTCTATTTAATCCAGTCATTTAGTCATTACTTCCTAGATTTACCATCTAAGTTTACCATCTAGAGAACAACATCTTCTTAATAATATAACATCCAGAACTGAAGGGAATTCAAACCTGGTCTCAATCTGCTTTGGCAAATGAAAGAACACAACTGACTACAATGATGTGTAGGTAAAGAAATCAACAATTTTTTTAAATTAATTAATTAATTAATTTATTTTTGGCTGTCTTGCGCCTTCATTTCTGTGCGAGGGCTTTCTCTAGTTGCGGTGAGCAGGGTCCACTCCTCATCACGGTGTGCGAGCCTCTCACCATCGCGGTCTCTCTTGTTGCGGAGCACAGGCTCCAGACACGCAGGCTCAGTAGTTGTGGCTCACAGGCCCAGTTGCTCTGCGGCATGTGGGATCCTCCCAGACCAGGGCTCGGACCCATGTCCCCCGCATTGGCAGGCAGACTCTCAACCACTGCGCCATCAAGGAAGCCCAAGAAATAAACATTTATTGAGGGGTTACTAGTTGCTAAACAGTAGGCAGGTGGTCTTTATATAATTTGTGGGATCAAATATGGGGTAAAATGTAAGGAAAAGAATGAACCTACACATCACCTCTACTAGGGCTATCCCATAAGACCACATAGTCTACACACTGTACAACTCTAGGTGGTGCCAGGTAATAATTATGTCCCCTTAGATTTGTGCAATGAGGCAGCCTTGTCTCATATCATATTTCATCCATCTAAGATACCATCAGTTCCAAAAGGTACCACTGTTTTATATACAATTAAGAGGAAAAAAATGTCACCAAATAATCCATGATATGCCATTAATTTTTAAGATGCATCCCAAATTCAGGGATGTTAATACATGATAAAAGGTTGTAAAATCAATGAAAAAAGATGATAATCCAAGCAATCTTCAATTGACTGAGCTATATATGCATAAATAATAGCCTTTCTTTGATGGCATAATTATATGAGCACTCTGAACAAGAATTCTGAGGGAAGTTTTTTCACTCTCCTGTGTGAAAATGAAACAAAGAACATTCAGAGTGAATGAAGTAAAGTTAACATCATAATTCAAATATAACGCACCAACCTTTTCAAATTTATATTCTTCCTCTTAGATCTTAAAATCGACTATGTTAGGAATACTGTTTTCAACTAATTTCTGGGTTTAAATCTAAATTACTTAATGATCACTTACCCCTTCCCCTGCCTAATAATCTACACACAAACACACAAATCCTTCTCTTCTTCCCCAACTCCCTCAACTCTATCAGCTACTGAGACAAAAGCCAGAGAAGCCACGTCCAAATATGAATAGAGGGTGAAAACCTGGTTCTAATATGAAAATTTCAATAACTGGAATGGTAAATAGACAGCCAAGGTTCCAATGCCAGCTTTGTCACTAATAATAGTACAATCTAGAGCAACGCATATAATCTCTCTTAATCTCAGTTTTCTCATCTATATTTAACAATAAACTAGTTAGATTTGGTACGTCTCTAAAAACTACCTAACAAGTTTCAAATATTACCTTTCGGCATATATAATCTGGTAGAATCCTTGCCCTATAAGTAATGTTCTTCCTAAATGTACTCTTTATATAAAACAGTAAACAAATGTAGGCTAAATGGTTTGTAAACACTCCTTTTAATATGTAAAGAATATGCCTCACTGTCAAAAATTTAGAACAGTAACACTGCAAGAAAACTGAGTTCCTCTTCTCAATAATATGACTAAAACAGATTTTGGTTTGTGTGCCAGATTTACTTAATTTAGCAGTGTAAAATCCGAATTCTAATGTTAAACTTTTATATAATGATTCGAAGTTTTTTAAAAAAAATTTATTAATCCATTACATAGTTCTGGAAATTACTGGAGTTATTATAATCACTCTGGTAGAAACAAGAAACTTTGGCCCAGAATATTTAACAGATTTTCTAAATAAAAAATAGTGACTGTTAATAAATGGCAAATTATCTTAGAATTTTAAAATATAATAGTATCCTGAATGACAGAGTCCTATAATCTTTCTCCTAATCACCTCCTGAGGAAGAGAGGATTTTTCTAAAATTTCACAGAGAAATAGCAAATTGGACACACAGTAAGCTAAGCTAAAGATTTTAGGAAAAGAAATTCAGGTATAAGAACCATTTTTAAGACAAACAGAAATCAGTAAAGTCTTGGTAGATGACCATTAAGATTAATATTCAAGGTTAATTTTATCTTTGTTTTCAAGGGTTCCCTAAATAAATCACTGATTAAATTTATAATCTATTATTTTTCAAGAAAAATAATCAAGGCTTTCCTTTAGTATTAAATTAATGAAAATCACACTGAGAATAAAGTTAACATGAGTATGAAGAAATTGATACATAGGGTATTTTAATTTCATGCTCCAAACAAGTAAATCTTAACATCCAATTTTAATACTTTACAAATGTACATATATAATTCAAATTGAAATGAGAGAAGCCTAAAATGGATATATTCAAGTCACTCAGTAAACACGTTATATTGCTCAGCTATGTTACACATGAGAGATACATACAGAAGTGCTTAGATCCATTGACAAAGCCAGAGTGTGAATAAGTGAATACTGGGACTGGCTAAAACGCCAAAGGGAGGTGGGGGAGCAACATGCTGATTGGCTTTAAACAGGCAAACTTACCTAAGGACAAGCTGAAATCAGGATAGGGATAAAAAACAGATCACCGTCAGTAAATAAAGCACTTTTGAGTCAGCTATACAAGCTGAATCAGGCTCTCCCTCATCCTCACCTGCAATAAATCTAAACTCCTTTGCTGTCACGCAACTCACAGATCACAGATGGGCAGTTTTGGACTTAGACAAAAATAATGTGTAAGGCGGAGTAAAGATGGCGTACTAGGAGGACGTGGAATTCACACCTCCTCACAACTAGGGCACCTACCACAGACACCTACGGGAAGAACCCCAGCAACCGGGTAGGATGTGGGGCGTGCGGGCAGTGAAGGAGGAGGACAAGTGGAGGCGGGACGGGACTGGCGCCCATGAGGGGTGGCTGGGGGAGGGGAAGGGATCCCATGCCTGAAGGGGGAAACTGGGGGACCACTGGGCAGAAAGGATTGAAAGGGAGCGTGGCCAGGTTTCCCCTGCCCACTTGGGCCCCGGGGAGCCCGCTGAGATCCCAGGCCTGATCCTCTGCCCACCGAGGCCCCCTCCAGCCACGCGGGTCCTGAGGGAGTGGGAGGGAAGGGAGGGGGAGCAAAAGTAAAGGCCAGACCTCCAAGATGGGCACCCCTGAGGGGTGGCTGGGGAAGGGGAGGAGTTTTTACACCCAGTGGGACCCACCCATGGTTAGGGGTCCAGCGGCAACAGGGGAGACCCTCGGGGAGACGGTGGGGGAGGGGCACAAAGGAACTGAAGGGAACGTGGCCAGTGCTTATCCTGTCCACTTAGGCACCAGGCCTCTTGGGCTCCCAGGCCTAAGCCTCTGCCTTCAGAGCCTCCCTGCTGCTACACAGAGCCCAAGCCCCGCCCCTACACCCCCACCCAGGGCCCTACCTCTACACTAGGAGACCGCCTCCAACACGCTGGGCCTAAACCCCACCCACACACCCTCACTAAGGGCCTTACCTCCAAACTCCAGAACTCCACACTCCAGAGGCCCTCCTTTCCACATGCTGCCTTTCCCCTTCCACGCAGGTCCTAAGTAGAGGCCCTGTCCAGTGCTTGAATGTCGCCCTGCCTAGGCCCCACCCCCAAGGGCTTCCGCTGGATGCATAGGTCCTGAGCCTAGGCCCCGCCCCACACTCAAACGTCACCCCCCAACCCACCTAGGCCCTGTCCCACCCTAAACCCCGCCCCTGCCTAAGTTCCACCCCCTGCCTAAACTCTGCCTCCATAGCCAAGGCTTTTTTTTTTTTTCTTTCCGTTTTTCCTCTTTTAGATTGGGGTTCTATTTTACCTTGTTGATTCATTGTTGTTGATTCTTATACATTTTTAGTTTTCCTAAAATCTTTTTTATAATTTTATTTTATTCTTTATACTTTGCTATTGTTCTCTCCTTTTGGTTTGTTTCCCCCCACCCCTTCTTTTTCTGTCATGGTTTTATTTTACCTTGTTACAGTTGTTTCAATTATAGTTTTTGTTTGTTTGTTTGTTTGTTTGTTTGTTTTGCGGTATGTGGGCCTCTCACTGCTGTGGCCTCTCCCGTTGAGGAGTACAGGCTCCAGACACGCAGGCTCAGCAGCCATGGCTCAGGGGCCCAGCCACTCCACAGCATGTGGGATCTTCCTGGACCGGGGCACGAACCTGTGTCCCCTGCATCAGCAGGCGGACTCAACCACTGCGCCACCAGGGAAGCCCTCAATTATAATTTTTCCTAATATAATTTTTAATCTTTCTAATTTTATTTTGTTTTTATTCTTTGATATTGTACTGCTTGCTTGCTTGCTTCCTTCCTTCCTTCCTTCCTTCCTCCCTCGCTCCCTCCTTTCCTTCCTTCTTAACTGCATCACAAAGCTTGCAGGATCTTGGTTCCCAGGCCAGAGGCTGGGCCTGAGCTCCTGTGCTGGGAACTCTGAGTCCAAACTGCTGGACTAACAGAGAATCTCAGACCCCAGCGAATATCAACAGGAGTGAGGCCTCCCAGACGTCATCTCAGCACAAGACCAGGCTCTATCTAACTGCTTGCAAACTCCAGTGCTGGCCATTTCAGGCCAAACAAGCAATAAGACAGGAATACAGCAGCACACATCAAAAAAGAAAAAAAGAAACGACAAAAAAATATGTTACAGACGAAGGAGCAAGGTAAAAACCTACAAGACCAAATAAATGAAGATGAAATAGGTAACCCACCTGAAAAAGAATTCAGAGTAATGACAGTAAAGATGATCGAAAAATCTCGGAAAGAGAATGGAGAAAATACAAGAAGCATATAACAAGGATCCAGAAGAACTAAAAAGCACACAAACACTGATAAACACCACAATTACTAAACTTAAAAATACTCTGGAAGGAATCAATAACAGAATAACTGAGGCAGAAAAACGGATAAGTCAGATGGAAGATAAAATGGTGGAAATAACTTCCGGGGAGCAGAATAAAGAAAAAAGAATGAAAAGAATCAAGGACAGTCTCAGAGACCTCTGGGACATATTAAACAAACCAACATTTGAATTGTAGGGGTCCCAGAAGAAGAAGAGAAAAACAAGGGGAATAAGAAAATATTTGAAGAGATTATAGTTGAAAACTTCCCTAATATGGGAGAGGAAATAGTTAATCAAGCCCAGGAAGAGCAGAGAGTACCATACAGGATAAATCCAAGGAGAAACACGCCAAGACACATATTAATCAAACTATCAAAAATTAAATACAAGGAAAAAATATTAAAAGCAGCAAGGGAAAAGCAACAAATAACATACAAAGGAATCCCCATGAGGCTGACAGCTGATCTTTCATCAGAAACTCTGCAGGCCAGAAGGGAGTGGCAGGACATACGGAAAGTGATGAAAGGGAAAACGCTACAATCAAGATTACTCTACCCAGCAAGGATCTCATTCAGATTTGACAGAGAAATTAAAATATTTAGAGATAATGAAACGTTAAGAGAATTCAGCACCACCAAACTAGCTTTACAACAAAAGCTAAAGGAACTTCTCTAGGCAGGAAACACAAGAGAAGGAAAATACCTACAAAAACAAAGCAAAACTATTAAGAAAATGGTAATAGGAACATACACATTGATAATTATCTTAAATGTAAATGGATTAAATCCTCCAACCAAAAGACCAGACTCACTGAATGGTTACAAAAACAAGATCCATACATATGCTGTCTACAGGAGATCAACTTCAGACCTAGGTACACACACAGACTGAAAGTGAGGGGATGGAAAAAGATATTCCATGCAAATAGAAATCAAAAGAAAGCTGGAGTAGCAATTCTCGTATCAGACAAAATAGACTTTAAAATAAAGACTATTAAAAAGACAAAGAAGGATGCTACATAATGATCAAGGGATCAATCTAAGAAGAAGATATGACACTGTAAATATTTATGCACCCAACATAGGAGTACCTCAATACATAAAGCAAATGCTAAGAGCCATAAAAGGAGAAATTGACAGTAACACAATCATAGTAGAGGACTTTAACACCCCATTTTCACCAATGGACAGGTCATCCAAAATGAAAATAAATAAGGAAACACAAGCTTTAAATGACACATTAAACAAGAGGGACTTAACAGATATGTATAGGACATTCCATCCAAAAACAACAGAATACACTTTCTTCTCAAGTGCTCATGGAACTTTCTCCAACATATATCGTATCTTGGGTTACAAATCAAGCCCTGGTAAATTTAAGAAAATTGAGATCATATCAAGTATCTTTTCTGACCACAATGCTATGAGACTCGATATCAATTACAGGAAAAATCTGTAAAAAAATACAAATACATGGAGGCTAAACAATACACTACTAAATAACCAAGAGATCACTGAGGAAATCAAGAGGAAAACAAAAAATACCTAGAAACAAATGACAATGAAAACACGACGACCCAAAACCTATGGGATGCAGCAAAAGCAGTTCTAAGAGGGAAGTCTATAGCAATACAATCCTACCTCAAGAAACAAGAAACACCTCAAAGAAAAAACCTAACCTTACACCTAAAGCAATTAGAGAAAGAAGAACAAAAAGACCCCAAAGCTAGCAGAAGGAAAGAAATCATAAAGATCAGATCAGAAATAAATGAAAAAGAAATGAAGAAAACTATAGCAAAGATCAATAAAACTAAAAGCTGGTTTTTGAGAAGATAAACAAAATAGATAAACCGTTAGCCAGACTCATGAAGAAAAAAAGGGAGAAGACTCAAATCAACAGAATTAGAAATGAAAAAGGAGAAGTAACAATTGACACTGCAGGAATACCAAGGATCATAAGAGATTACTACAAGCAACTCTATGCCAATAAAATGGACAACCTGGAAGAAATGGACCAATTCTTAGAAAAGTACAACCTTCTGAGACTGAACCAGGAAGAAATAGAAAATATAAACAGACCAATCACAAGCACTGAAACTGAAACTGTGATTAAAAATCTTCCAACCAACAAAAGCCCAGGGCCAGATGGCTTCACAGGCAAATTCTATTAAACATTTAGAGAAAAGCTAACACCCATCCTTCTCAAACTCTTCGAAAATATAGCAGAGGGAGGAACACTCCCAAACTCATTCTACGAGGCACCCATCACTCTGATACCAAAACCAGACAAAGATGTCACCAAAAAAAGAAAACTACAGGCCAGTATCTCTTATGAATACGGATGCAAAAATCCTCATCAAAATACTAGCAAACAGAATCCAACAGCATATTAAAAGGATCATATACCATGATCAAGTGGGGTTTATCCCAGAGGTGCAAGGATTCTTCAATATACGCAAATCAATGTGATACACCATATTAACAAACTGAAGGATTAAAAACAATACGATAATCTCAATAGATGCAGAAAAAGCTTCTGACAAAATTCAATACCCATCTATGATAAAAACTCTGAGAAAGTAGGCATAGAGGGAACCTACCTCAACATAATAAAGGCCATATATGACAAACCCACAGCCACATTGTTCTCAATGGTCAAAAACTGAAACCATTTCCACTAAGGTCAGGAACAAGACAAGGTTGCCCACTCTCACCGCCATTATTCAACATAGTTTGGAAGTTTTAGCCACAGCAATCAGAGAACAAAAGGAAATAAAAGGAATCCAAATTAGAAAAGAAGTAAAACTGTCACTGTTTACAGATGACATGACACTATACATAGAGATTCCTAAAGATGCTACCAGAAAACTATTAGAGCTCATCAATGAATTTGGTAAAGTAGCAGGATACAAATTAATGCACAGAAATCTCCTGCATTCCTATACACTAATGATGAAAAATCTGAAAGAGAAATTAAGGAAACACTCTCATTTACCAATTCAACAAAAAGAATAAAATACCTAGGAATAAACCTACCTAAGGAGACAAAAGACCTGTATGCAGAAAACTATGAGACACTGATGAAAGAAATTAAAGATGATACAAAGAGATGGAGGGATAAACCATGTTCTTGGATTGGAAGAATCAACATTGTGAAAATGACTATACTACCCAAAGCAATCTACAGATTCAATGCAATCCCTATCAAACTACCAAAGGCATTTTTCACAGAGCTAGAACAAAAAATTTCACAACTGGTTTGGGAACACAAAAGACACCGAATAGCCAAAGCAATCTTGAGAAAGAAAAACAGAGCTGGAGGAATCAGGTTCCCAGATTTCAGACTATAGTACAAAGATACAGTAATCAAGGTAGTATGGTACTGTCACAAAAACAGAAATATAGATCAATGGAACTGGATAGAAAGCCCAGAGATAAACCCTACACATACGGTCACCTCATCTTTGATAAAGGAGGCAAGAAAATACAATGGAGAAAAGACAGTCTCTTCAATAAGTGGTGCTGGGAAAACTGGACAGCTACATGTAAAAGAATGAAATTAGAACACTCCCTAACACCATACACAAAAATAAACTCAAAATGGATTCAAGACCTAAATGTAAAGCCAGACACTATAAAACTCTTAGAGGAAAACATAGGAAGAACACTCTATGACATAAATCACAGGAAGATTCTTTTTGACTCACCTCATGGAGAAATGAAAATAAAACCAAAAATAAACAAATAGCACCTAATGAAATTTAAAAGCTTTTGCAGAGCAAAGGAAACATTAAAATGAAAAGAAAACCCTCAGAATAAGAGGAAATATTTGCAAATGAAGCAACAGACAAAGGATTAATCTCCAAAATATACAAGCAGCTCATGCAGCTCAATATCAAAAAAATAAACAACCTAATCTGAAATGGGCAGAAGACCTAAATAGACATTTCTCCAAAGAAGATATACAGATTGCCAACAAACACATGAAAAGATGCTCAATATCACTAATCATTAGAGAAATGCAAATCAAAACTACAATGAGGTATCACCTCACTCTGGTCAGAATGGCCATCATCAAAAAATCTAGAAACAATAAATGCTGGAGAGGGTGTGGAGAAAAGGGAACACTCTTGCACTGCTGGTGGGAATGTGAATTGGTACAGCCACTATGGAGAACAGTATGGAGGTTCCTTAAAAAACTAAAAACAGAATTACCATATGACCCAGCAATCCCACTACTGGCATATACCCTGAGAAAACTATAATGCAAAAAGAGCCATGTACCACAGTGTTCACTGCAGCATTATTTACAATAGCCAGGACATGGAAGCAACCTAAGTGTCTATTGACGGATGAATGGATAAAGAAGATGTGGCACATATATACAATGGAATATTACTCAGCCATAAAAAGAAACGAAATTGAGTTATTTGTAGTGAGGTGGATGGACCTAGAGTCTGTCATACAGAGTGAAGTCAGAAAGAGAAAAACAAATACCATATGCTAACACACATATATGGAATCTGAAAAAAAAAAAAGGTTCTCATGAACCTAGGGGCAGGACAGGAATAAGGACACAGATGTAGAGAATGGACTTGAGGACACGGGGCCGGGGAAGGGTAAGCTGGGACGAAGTGAGAGAGTGGTATGGACTTGTATACACTACCAAATGTAAAATAGATAGCTAGTGGGAAGCAGCTGCATAGCACAGGGAGATCAGCTCAGTGCTTTTCGACCACCTAGATGGGTGGGATAAGGAAGGTGGGAGGAAGATGCAAGAGGGAGCGGATATGGGGATATACATATGCATATAGATGATTCACTTTGTTATACAGCAGAAACTAACACAACACTGTGAAGCAATTATAGTCCAATAAAGATGTTAAAAAGAAATGTGTAAGGGTGTCTTACCCTCAAGGAGAGTATGTGGGTCGCAAATTCTGTACCCAATATATCTAACCATTGTAATCCTCTAAGTACGGTCTTTGAATAAACTGTTGCATGTGGGAAATACTATTCTGATTACAGCAATTGCCTGCAATCCAAGAAAGATCCATTTATCCTTTCACTCATGTATATATATTTCACATACACACAGAGAAATCTTAGAGAATCAGTTGTAGGAAATGTTCATTATTGGCAATGTAGTATAGTGGGAAAAACAGAGGCTTTGCAGTCAGACAGACTTGGGCTCAAACCTTGGTTTAGTTACTCTTATTAGATATGTAACTATGAGTAAGTCTATTTACATTTCTGAGTCTCATTTAAGGATCTGTAAAGTCAGGGTAATACATAAGACAATTATGAGGATTACACGAACACACAAATGATGACAACTACTTCTAACTATACAAATGGATGCACAAGGGGGGAAGGAGTTGGGGTCAGAGGGTCTTAAATTGCCCCCTTTTCCCAAGAAGGGGGTGGAAGTTGTGAACATGACCAAAGTGATTCATGATCAAAGCCAAATAGAAGCATGGTGAATCCAACTGTATTTTAGACAGTTACTGTCAAATGTTTTCTTAGACAAGAAATAAGAGGAACCCAATTTGAAGAGCTAAGAGCAGCATGGCTTCACAAATGGAAAGAGAGTCAATGACAGGTGCAAGTGGACTGTAAATCAACGATATTACATACAATAACTCTAACTAATATTTACTGAGTGAATACTATTTGCAAAATCCAGTACACACATTGCCAAACACCAGAAACCCAGTTCTTAACTACTCTAGAATCATTCTAATCCAAAGTAAAGAAAACATAGAACAGGAAGACAGCACCAGTAACAGAGAGATAGCACCGGTAAAGAACAAGTAGAATATGGTAATAAAATAGACCCCAGCTGGATAGCAGGGATAAATATTTGAGCTTTCCTGGGAAGCAAGAGGCCACTCATTTTAGGGAAAAGAAGGAAATGAAAGCTATAGTTGCTAAAACCCAAAATGGGCATGTGATTCTCCAGGGTCTTTTATTTTTGGGGAAGAGCAGTAGAAAACAAATTCTAAATCCTCAAATTCCACTGACCTGGTCACTGTGGACTTGACATGTTAGTTTCAATGAAGGGGGATGACACGGGGCAGAGAACAGGTGAAGCAGTCTGGACATAATGCTCACTGAGTCCAGATGAGAAAATTTCAAACTGGATAGCACCAAATGCCTTAATAAACCAGTCCTACTCTGTTCTAGTTTCTCTATTTCAGGTTACATAGCTGCTCATATTGTTCTAGTTTTATACTGACTAAAACAAGAACTGAAAAAGAAATGGTTCTTATCCTAATCTAACCTGCTTGCTTTTGTTGATTCTACGCTTACTCCAGAAAAGAGATGTAGACCAATGGTTCTAGAAATGTGGTCAGCAAACATCTGGGATTTCCAGAGACCCTTTTAGGGGGTCTGCATAATAATAATAAGACATTATTTGTCTTTTTCACTGTGTTGGCATTTGCATTAACAGTTGAAAACAATGGAGAATAAAACTGTTGTGAATTAGCACAGATCACTGTAGCGGTTCTAAACTCTAGTAGTCATTGTATTATTCACTACCATATACTCGGGAAAAGAAAGAAAGTTTGCTTAAAGATGTTGATGAAGCAGAAAAACTACTTTTATTAAATCTCAACCCCTGAGCATATGTCTGTTTAATATTCTGAGTGATGAATAGAAGGAACGCATAAAGCACCTGCAAACCAAATTATGTTATGATGGTTGTCTGGAGAAAAACTAGTTGGGCAATTAATTGAGTTGTGAGCTAAAGCAGCCACTTTTTTAATGGAACACCATCTTTACTTGTAAGACTGCGAAACAAACTATGATTCAGATTTGGGCATTTGGAAGCCATTTTCTTGAAAATGACCAAAGCCTGACAGTTTAAGGAAAACAACTGACAATATTTGTCGCTAATGATAAAAATTGAGCTTTCTTGATAAAATTAAAATTTTGGGCAACTTGTACACTCCTTGATAAGCTTGATAGTTTTTCAATTCTTAAAAGCTTTGTGGATGAGATTGGTAGGAACAGCAATAGGAATTTTTGATACTACATAATAAAATATGTCAACATTTGGAAGATCTGTATAGCTCAGTGAAACAATATTTTCCAAATGACCAATACAAGATGTTATAAAGTCATTCATGGGTAAAAGATCCATTCAAAGTACAACAAAGACCAATGGATTTCCATAACACAGAGTATGCAATGCTCACTGATGTGTTTTAGATTCACACAGCAACTAATCTTTAAGAAACTATTACCTTTTGTTGAATGTTGGTATAGCATCAAAGAAGAATATATATAATTATCTGAAAAACCTTTTAGGGGCTTCCCTTGGTGGCACAGTGGTTGAGAGTCCGCCTGCCGATGCAGGGAACACAGGTTCGTGCCCCGGTCCGCGAAAAGGAGTGTTTCAAAGGTTTTTTTTTTTTGCGGTACGCGGGCCTCTCACTGTTGTGGCCTCTCCCGTTGCGGAGCACAGGCTCCGGACGCGCAGGCCCAGCGGCCATGGCTCACGGGCCCAAGCCGCTCCGCGGCATGTGGGATCTTCCCGGACCGGGGCACGAACCCGTGTCCCCTGCATCGGCAGGCGGACTCTCAACCACTGCGCCACCAGGGAAGCCCAAAACACTCCTTCTTTATACACATGCATATCTGTGTGAAGCCAAATTTTCTTCATAAATGTCAATAAAGACAATATATCACAAGATGAATGTAGGAATTCAGCTCTCTTTTATTAAGCCAAACATTAAAGAGACTTAAAAAATGTCACACATCTCACTATGTGTTTTTTGCTTTGGAAAATATACTTATTTCTCATAAAAATATGTTATTTATGTCATCATATAATAGGTTTATTAGTTATTTTAAAATAAATATTTAAAAATTTCTCAGGTTTAATTCTTTTTATGGAAAATATCAGTAGATGTAACCCATATAACAAAAACCCTTTAGTGACCTTAATAACGTTTAAGCATTTGAAAAAGGGTCCTGAGACCAAAAGGTTTGAGAAGCACTGAATGTAAACTAATTGGGACAGATGTCATCTGGCCATAATTCTCTCCATATTTCCTAAGGGAAAGGGAATAAGGAGGGAAAAGAAAGGAAAGGGGATATACTGAATAGTAGGTATCCCACTGGCTGTTTTCATACACATTAATTTACCTCATTCATTCCATACAACAGCCTAATAGCTATGAATATCCCTATTTTACAGATGAAGAAACTGAAACTCAGAGAGGAGAGGTGACTTGCCTAAAGTCACAGCTTGTAAGCGAGAGAATTAAGGTTACACAGCATGCACCTTTTTGATCCTAAAGTTCTTATTCTTTCCACTACCTTATATTTATGGCAGAATCCCCCCACTAAAATTCGTCAGTGGCCAATCTAAACCCCTAAATGCAGAGCTTTGGTCTTTTCTGTAATTTCTGTTATAAATCTAAATATCTAATTATTTTACTTATTTCTAATTCTTCATTTTGACTTGTTTTTAACCACATCCAAAGAATGCTTGGTAGACTTAAAAATGGCTGTTAGTTGAATTTAGAGAACAATACACTAATTTTCTGAGTGTTAGAGTTGTTTAGACATAATATACATAGTCTCACAGTTCTTTCAACCTCACGCTAGTCAATATAAAAGGGTAGATTTATATAGTGAAGGGTCTGTCTCTTTTGCTTTGTAGGTTCATGTTAGCAAGCATTTATTCAAATATGCATTCATCAAATATTTATTAAAAAGTCTACTGTGTTTACCAGGCTTTGGTAACATGAAACATGAAAATACAAAGATTAATTTCTGATGATTTGAAATAGAATTATGGCCCTTTCAAAGCTTTACAATTTTATGGAAACCTTCTCTGTAATTAGGTTTGATCAGAGCTTTTCTTTTAAATGAAAACCTTAAAATGAAGAAACTAACGTATGCTTTAGTGAACACTTAATGATTATATTTTAATATTACTGTATTGAGTTCTTAGAAAATGCAAGTAGTAATAACAATGATCTGCTGCAGGAAGGATGCATTCCAGCTTGCTTTCTACCATGTTAAAGGCACACTGGATGTTTGGAGGAAAGGTGAAAATTCATTTCAGGGGGAAATACACTAGGAAGTCTGAACTTAGCCACAGATCTAAGCCACATTTTCCAGTTGAACTACATCAATTAGCAAAGCTGATGTTTTGATCTCCTTCTGTCTGATTCCTATGCTATAGTGTTCACTGGGTTTCAAACCCAGGAGGGTAAGACAGGGGTATTATTTTGGTACAAGGTACCAAAAGTTGCAAGGGGATTTTGAAATCGGATTCTTTCTCAACTGATTCTGAACTTGAGAGAAGACAGGATGGTATTTATTGGCCCAGAATTCCCAAGACTTCTGTGTGTCGGATACTATGTTCACTTTATATATATTATTATCATTCCATTTTTCAGACAAAAAAACTGAGGCATAAGGAAGTTAACTTGTTTGAGGTGATGCTATATTAAGTGGAAGAGCTGAGATTCAAGCTCAGGTCTATCTGACTTTGTACTTCTAACCTCATCTCCACACTATCTCTCTGCAAAGGATATGATTCTAAATGTTATACAGGCACTAAAAATAGGAAATAAAAAGAGTTATTATCACAATCTGCCTTCAATGACTACAGGTTTTAAGTTTATTTGGAAAAATGTAGATGTCTTAGAATATAGAAAATGTTTAAAATAATACATTCTTATATTGATATTCAGTTACTAGCTAAGCCTATTCATTTTTTCTTTCTAGTTATATTTTAAAAGATTTTGGGCTAAGGAAAAAAAAGGAAGAAAGAAAAAATATAGTGTGATTGGTGTCTTCAGTTTCTGAGGAAAAACAAAATTCAATATGAACAGCAGCAGCCCCTGGTGGTCTAAGGGGAAAAACATAGTGTATCTATTATTATGGGGGTTGAAATATGTTTTTAAAAAGAATATATGTACATATTTAGCCATTTGACTCAGTTCTCAACCCAACACATTAAAAAACAGATGCTTTGAAAAATGATCTGTTGGCAAGATGCTTGTTAAAATTTTATCAGTTGAAATATTAAAATTCATTATGAATTAATTAACACATTATATAAAAATAAAATGTTTTTGTTTCATCGTTTTACAAAGTACTATACCAGTGGTGATTAACACTGGGAATTTTGTGTGTCTTGATGTGTGTTGCTCAAAAAGAAACTAAATTTATAGGATTACCACTAAATTGATGACATTTTCTGTCTTCACTCTTGAATTCAGTTGGCAGATGTTTCCGAGAACAAAAAGTTCCATCTTATTACAAAACATATTAAGCAGGTTTTCCTGCCAGGCATGTCTGACATGATGTTTATTGCCTAGACCAAATCAATCCCCTTAATAAGCCATAATATATGCCAGAAAGTACATTATTTCATAGTTAAGGAAAGTTGCCACATGAAAGACGAAGTATTTTGATCTCTCAAGCTCTGCTCCTAATGCATCAGAAATGTGCTACATAATCCAATAGTTAGTCACATCTATTTAGACTCATTTAGTAGGTAAAATAAAACTATACTTTGCTAATCTTAAAGTTTTAGGCCTCGATTCTACTTTATTTCTGCTGGTGTATACTAGATATTTGCAAAAATTTCACAGGAGATTTTGGCTATTTACTGGATGCCAGAGAAAGAAAAGTCAAATACTTGAATATTCTAGGAAAATAAAATGGTTTCAGAGATTAAACAATCATTGAGTGAAATATAAGTGAGTTGAATTTGGTTGCTAAATCACTAGATAGAAATGACTTCCAGTGGCATCTGCACGGAAAAGAAGAGGTACAGAGGAGAAGAAAGGATATTTATTAGCCTTCAGCAATATTTTGGACATAGTCCAAGTCAGAGCATCAAAAACAGATTTTTTTTTAAAAGAAAGCTTCAGTTTATCAGAGCTGGCTGTTTCTGAACAATTGCAAAAATTCACATGAATGCTGAAAAAAATCAGTCAGAAAACTAGACACCAAATATCTTGCGTGTTAAGGAATAAGTTTTTTGATGGATGTCAACAAGCAATCAATCCATAAATATTTGAGTATCTTCAATGTGTAATGCCAGGCTCTGCCAAGATTCCTATTCTCTAAATGTCTCCTCCACATTTGGATTTTTCCTTCTGTGGCCATATGATCTCCCTTCCCCCTCCACTTCTAGTAGTTTTATTTTTTTTAACGTTCTAAGTCTAATCCCTCTACTTTACTTCCTATCACTACAGCCCACAACTAAGTTTCTTAGGGAAGATATATTCAAGCAATTCTAACACAACATTACATAGATCAGCATCAAATCGCTTTTGCCCATATTCCACCTACATACTATAAAGTCCTTTTACTGATCTTCTTCCTTAGTCTGAATATTTGTCCTCTTATGCTACAGTTTGATACCAGAATAACCCTCATTCCTATGCTGCAAGTCACATTATCTAGGTATCCCTAGACTAAGGCCTAGTCTTTTTGCTTTAGTCTCCTTCCTGGGGATTGGATCCTAGTTAGTAGATTTAGCATCAGTTCCTGACTTTCTTGCAGTATGCACTGTACTACTGTAAAAACTGGCTCCTATCTGCTTATTCATAAGGATTGATATGCAATTCCAAAATCTATAAAGCATGCTCAAAGGATTGTAGGGCTATAATGGAAAGGCATGAAAGATAAATTGATAATAATATTATGAGACAGAAGAGATAGCTCAAGATAGAACATGATAAATTCCATTCAAGTTAACTAATCATGACAACTCCCAACAGTGTTAGTAAGGAGAGGTCACTGAATATGATGGGTGTGGATGAGTGGGATTTCAGCTGGGCACTACAACATGGACAGAATCTGAATTAAGGGAAAGAACAGAAAAGCAAAGTTACAGATTCCATAAAGCACAAAGTGTATACAGGGTAGAGCAAGTACAATAGCCTGGCTGTACTCTTATGAGCAAGTGTGTAAAACAGAAATAGCAATAGGTTGGCATAAATATTTCCATTTTCATCCATAATTTTAGCATCATGATGATATAGCTAAAAAAGAAAATAGGGTATCTCACTTTTATATATTCAGATGAAAATGTATAGGTCAATCAAGGTATCAAATAAATCATGACAAACCGATTTTTTTTTTTTTTTTTTTTTTGCGGTACGCGGGCCTCTCACTGTTGTGGCCTCTCCCGTTGCAGAACACAGGCTCCGGACGCGCAGGCTCAGCGGCCATGGCTCACGGGCCCAGCCGCTCCGCGGCATGTGGGATCTTCCTGGACTGGGGCACGAACCCGTGTCCCCTGCATCGGCAGGCGGACTCTCAACCACTGCGCCAACAGGGAAGCCACAAACCGATTTTTTATCATTAATTTTCAGAATGTCTTCTCAGTTACTGGATTAGGTAGGGGATCAACAATGTAATTTTTCTTCGTTTTGGTTTCTTTGAATGTTTCCTCACAGAAGATCAAGTAGTATACTTTAATAATGCAAGACATATTAGAGAAAGCAGTAGTAGTTTGGGATTTTAATCCTGGCTCTACCATCCTATTTATCAAATAAAAAATTATTATGAAGGCTCTGTTCTACAAATATTTATTATTATGTTTCTGTTCTAGGCTCTGGGTTACAGCAATGAAAAAAAACAGACTAAGTCCCTGCCCCATGGACCTTACGTTAAGAGCTATGTGACCTCAGGAAATTTACTAAGTATTGACTCTTAGTCTCCTCATCTGTAAAATGGGATCAGTATTATTGATCATATTAAATTTTTTAACACATTTTTGACTGGAGATGTATTGCGGCCACAGGCACTAGTTTCTGCAAAAATCGCCTGGTCAATGTGTTAACATTATTATTTATATATTATAAACATACTAAATAAATTGTTTACTGACAGTTACTAGTGTCCATTAAATGATAACTGGTCAAAAATCTATATAATCATCAAACGTAGTTTACTGTATCATATCATGCTTTTATTATAATTGGTTTAATTTTCATATTTCAGATACATATTTTATTTTCAACCAGTTAGAACAATGTGGTAAAGAGGAAAGAGAGCAAGAATCTACAGTAATCAGAAGCACTAGTTTTAACACTTAGTTCCATCATTTAGTAGTTCTGTGATCCTAGACAAAAATGTACCATCTATGCATCAGTTTCTTTAACTATAAAATAAGGGTGAAATTATTTGATTTACCTAGCTCATGGGGTTGTTCCAAAGAATAGATGATTGATTTCAAAATGTAAATGGTTAAGAAGTATATAAATAAAAGTTAATTCATCCTCATCACATACATGCTCTGTGTCTGAAAATTACAAATACATATTTGGAGATATGTAGAGGAAAGGAGAGTACTAGAAGTCACTTCTTGCGTGGATCAAAATTACCTAAGGATTAAGGCACCTGACACAAGATGAACCATTATTCTCTTTCCCACTACAGGATCATGCCTTACTATCTAGAAGTATGTTTGAAGAGTGTCAGCTTAGCTCTGCTATTTTGCACAATTCTGGAAGATTTTAAGAGAAAGGGTGTTTATTAAGAAAAATAACATTCATAACTAAGACTATCAGGTATAAAGCTGTGTTATCTACATGAGTCTATTTTTGTCTCTTAGTGCTTTCAATGAAAACCTAGACGAGTGAAATGGGACAAGAAAGAAAGAGGCAAAAAGACATGATAAGAAGTAAAAATAGCAGGAGTGTAGAAGAGATAAAACAAAGAAAAAAAGACAAAGGGAAAGGTAGATCTTAATGAAGCGACATAAAAATATTTTTTTCCCTTGGTACAATAAAAAAATAGATGCAGAAATAAACAAAACAGACGTGAAAAAAGAATAAAGAAAATGCACACATACAAGAGAACAAAAGAGAAAAATTAAAGCAATAGTGACATGATAAAGAGAAAATAGAAAAGAAATAAAATTTAAAAGACAGATGTCAGAAATAGATGATTAATCTGTACATATCATAGGCAAATAAAAGAAACTGTTTAAGAAGTAAAAAACTTAATACGCAAAATCACTTTTTGTTTGCATTTTACATAGAAAACTGAATATTGCGAGTGATTTGTATATTTCAAAAACTTACACAATTCATTTTTGGAATCCAGATATAAGGGGGAATTTTTTTTTAAATTCTATCTTAAGATGGTGGTTGACAGACTGGATCATATTAATTAGGAAGCTCAGGACAACCAATAGAGAAGAAGGTGACATCAGGACCCTGATGCAGTCATGGCAAAGAAAGGCAGTAATATAACTACATGAACAAGCTACTTATGAATTCCAAATCTAATCATTGTTTTTGTTTCTCAAACAATATATTAAATAGTGAGATGCTTTTCAGACATTTAAATATTGTAATCTGCCTAACTTTTGCTTGATTCATTGTATGACACGCTTTAGGTAGTCTTGATCTGGATATATTTTGGGGGGGTCCTGAGAATTTATATGCTGCTTAACTGTCCTAACTTACTCAACAGACTGACCTATAATCAAATGTGTCGAATGTCTGGAGTGCAATTCCCAAAAGTATAGCGATTATGCCATGAACTAGAAGTAAAATAAAGAAAATAACTTATAAAGCTACATATTTTGCCTCAAAGGTGGTATGAAATATTTTATTAATGAATTTTAAAGTAAATGTAAAAATAGCTCAAGTTGAATAATCTGAAACTTTATTACTATCTCACAGTATAATTTATAAAATGTTAAATTGTCTATATTTAAATGTTCTGAATTGCTCACTTTTGAAGAACATATCAATTTACTATTTTACTTACCCAATAGCATTTTGGACATACTGTACTATTAAATTATATTTCTAGCACCCATAATAAGGGCTTTGAAAATTGCATGAATCTGTCATATATATATAATGCACAGTGGTATATCAAGCAGAATGTGTCAAAGGGCAAATAAAATTGTTTGTGCCCCCTATAGAATTAGAATTCCTTGGGCAGCACTGCTATAACGATCCCATGCTGCTAGCATTACAAAGTGCAAAGGTTCACTGGATAAGAAAAGAGCAAAGGACAGAGTTCCCTCATTACACTATTCCTAAACTATTCTAGCTTAAATATTTATTAAGATATTAATTACTCTTCCTCCCTCCATCAGCCTTCAGAAGTTAGGCTGAGAAACTGTGGATGGATGGTTGCTCATAGGAAAACAATGCATTAAAACTATAACCACCCAAGACGAAGACTGATGTTTGTACAGTGCATTATTAATTGATTTTGAGACTTAAATAAAATATCACACTGAAATAAGAATGCGTGTTGTTACTTTGAATAAAAAACAGAAAACATTTCAAATAACACCCTTGGGAAATAAATCTTTAAAAATTAACACTTAAAAAAATAAACAAAATAATTTAAGAAAATAAACTATAAATAAAGAAAAGGAATGTAAAATTGCTTAGAACAGGTCTGAACATATGGAAGATTTTCAATAAATGTTAGTTGCTGTTGTGGTTTAAAAAAAAAGGAAAAGGAAATAATGAAGGAAAGTAATGATCTTGCTTATTACTTACTCTGATATACAACTGCATCATTTCTTTTTCCCTTTGGGGGTTACGATACTTCTCGTAGAAATCACGTCGCTTCTTTGTTTCTTTAGAGACTTTATCTTTTCTTTCCCGTTTTTCTGCTGGTTCATCTGAACTATCAGAAGATGACTGTACATGTATCTTCGGCTTTTCTACTTCGATATAGTTTTCATTGGGATTCAGTACTATTACTCCATATCCTTCCTGTTTTGAAAGCAAAAAAGGCAGCATAATTTAATATTAGAAATCATTACAATTCATAAAAACGTTCTTAAAATCTCAGTGATTTAATATAGTTACATATTCACTAAAATATTCCTTTATAATATAGTTTTAATTTCTCCAACAGAAAGTGATTTAAAATTATGTATTGTGTGTAGAAATAAGCATAGACTGTCTATAAGATCAAAAAGACATAATTGTAACACATTAAAATAATAAAGCTTAAATTAAAAAAGTACTAGATCTCCAAGAACCCCCAAAATGATTCAAATAAATTATCAAATAGCAAGTACACTTTCAAACCACATTAATATTTATAATACATATTTTGAGAAAATAACCTCTTTGAAATTGAAGTTTACAATTCCAACCACATTTTGCTGGATTTCTGTTCCTTTACAATTGCACTTTAATGAGTATTTTTTATTTGTTTGAACTTAAAAAAAGAATAAGCAATTAAAGAGGAGTAAACAGCCTACAGATTTACAAGTCTTTATTATCAGGAACACAGAATGTCTACCTATGCATACTGGATTCTTTTCGCCTCTCTTCTTTCAGGAAGGCACACAAATCACAAAACAAAATAATGTTTTACTGTAATGTATGGAACCAAGTTTTTAATCCTGAAATTTCTTTTATTTTTCAACTACCATAAAAATTTCTCTTTATTAAGAACTAGTACCAGGAAACAAGTTACAGAATTTAAAATACAGCTTATTGAGCTATTATATTTTTTTTAAAGTTTTAAAAACATGTTTTCCTGTCTGACTTAATTCTAGCAAGGCAAACCTTTCTATAGTTATAATTAAAGAAACTTTTGGCACTTATATTGTAAATGATGGAATAATCTAACCATGAGAAAATAGAGAAGGATAAACAATTACCACTGACAAGCCACACATATTTTTGAAGCTATTTATATCTTGTCTTTTCTATTCAATTCTGTACTGTGGGTGCCCTATTTTGTCTGGTAAAATCTTGTAAGGTCATACTTAAAACATGCGTTATATTATGTTTAAAAAATAAGAGCTCTTAAAAATAAAGCTTAAAAAATTCTCATCCTTACTAAAAAAAAAAAAAAAGTACATACTTTTCCCAAAACTGTAACTGTAGAATCTTCTACATCAAGTTTAAATTTAATTGTTTTTTGCCAAACCAAACATATGATAATTAAAAAAAAAAACTGAGAGCAGTAATACAAGCCAATATTAAGCATAGACTCTATTGTCCTTATTTGTAAATATGCTACATTGCTACACATTGTTGGCTTTTCTAATAGTTGATTTCACAAACTACATACAAACTTCGTTGGGATTGTTTCAGTTTCCCCCCAATCAGTTGATATTATTGTCTAAAACCATGATATGGTTTGGAGATTTTCAAGATCACTGAAGTTTTGATTTTAGTGATAGGGCTGTTAATTAAGATATAGTTGTCTTACACATATGAAAACTACAGAATAATATATACCAAACTGATAAACAAAATACCACATATTCCTCAATATGTGTTTAAATAAAACCTTTCATACCTTGTTCATGAAAGGCTTATAAAACACTTTACAAATTTTTAAATTTAAATGTTCATTAACAAAACACAAGACAAGATCGTTTTTTTAAGTTTCTTAGCTGGTAAGTCAAAGTTTTACCAACAAAAGATATTTTATTTGGTTCTGCTTTATTCTAATCTGTATAGCTATTCAAAAGTCTTGTAATTCATTGTGATCACTGTCAGGTAGACATATTGTCACTCGGTGATTTTCTACAGTTGGACACACTTGACTAGTTATTAAAATCACATTTGAAGGAAGTTCCTACCCCTCTTCCTTGTGCCTCTTACAACTTTTCACGCCCTTCTCAAATTTCAGCTATAACTTCTCCTCCCACCAAAAGTAAGTTAAAGAACACTGTTGCACTCTGCTAAACAGGCTGAAATAGAGGCATTCAGTACACTGCCTCTGGTGTAAGGAACATAGTCAAAAAAGGTCACCATAGGCCAAAAAGAAAATTGCCTCCTTACTAGATTCTCTACCGTGAGTAAGTGGTCTCCTGTCATGTTTCTTCCCTGCCTTCTCTGAGTGAACTGAACTTTACACACACACACACACACACACACACACACACACAGCCTTTCATACTTACAAGAGTTAGGGTTAGCAAGACCAAAACAGAATCTTAGAGTTCTTAGAGATGAAAATAGTGATATATTACATTTTAATGATAATATGAAAAATTTCAAACTCAAGGTAACAAAGTGGGACTTTAATAAATTGATAAAACATGAACATCATCTTTGCACAATGAATAAACTCCAAATAAAGGTAAATTCTTTAGACAAAATTTATAGTCACCAAAAATGAGAAAGCTATCACCCTAGTTTATAATTTAATCACTAGAAATAATATTTGCATAATGCCAGATTTATTTGAGCAGAAGTTTTTACTTTAATTTTTGCAAATCATAGATTGAGAAATTATTGTGCCTATTTGATTTTAAATGAACTATGAAATTTGATATGTCCCATCTAAATAAGTATAAAAACCAGAAACACATAAATCATCAAAGTAGTAGTATTTGTCTAAGTTATCGATTATGTAACTGAAAATTACATGACTCATTTCTCCAATTTTATAAAGACATGATGTCAATTTTTCACCAAGGCATCAACAGATGAAAAATGATTCTATTTTTAAATCATGACTATATAAATCAATTAAATAATTTTTATCATATAAATTTCAACAATGAATGCTTTTCTTTAAACGTTTGATTTATTCAGAAAATATTTTATCATTTAGATATTTCATCTGCAAATTTAATTAATGGAATAACAATCAAAAAATATTCAGGAACATTTTCTGTGGAAATGAGAGCTAATTTTAATAAATGTCTCTGTTGCAAATTCAATTACCATTCTGTAAAAAACTTACATTTTTCAAATAAAATTTTCCTGATAATTAATGCAATATTCACAGAGACCATTCATAACTATTTTATGAGTAGGAGAAAGCTGGAGCAACAAAATAAAGTTAACTATCCCACCTAAAGATATGTAGTAAAACTTCATCTGTTCCTCTTTTTCTCTGCCACATGTAAACATTGTCCAAAAAATCCTTTTACATAATAAAGCTACAAAGAGCTTTTCCATGTTAACATTAATATATGTAAACTAAGGAGTCAAAGTAAATAGTCAGAGTAAACAAAGCAGACCACAAACCAGAAGTTAAACTTAACTGTTTTAAATAGAATGATATCAATTTATATCTTAAACAAAGAGAATAAACACCATTTTAAAAATCAATTCTTTCTATCCCAAGTAACTCAATCAGTGCACACAGAAATAAGTAAGAGGAGATCCTAGTTTAACCTTTAACAAATGTACCCATAAAGTTTTATAAAACTACTCTATATAACCAGGCGTCAAATATAATATCATAAAAGAACTGTGCACTGCCACTCCAAAGGAGATCTCCATAATTAATGCTTAGAACATTAAACATTTTATATTGAAGTATTTTTAATTTAATTATTCCTTAAGCATGCTAAATTTCTCCTACGATGAAAATTTTGGTCATTTCAAATGTACATGGAAAGTTCTGTTATCTTTACCAAGATAAAGTGATCAAACTGATTATCTAACATTCTACAACTAAATAAATAAAACTTCTGGCATCTTTTGTAATGATTCACCCAAATCAATTCCAATATCCAACATTTCAAGGGACAAAGCATACATAAAGTTGTTAATTAACTCTTATGTTTGATCGCACAGTCTAATAGAAGATCAAGGTGATCAAGAGGACAGATATTGGTAAAAGTAAGCTTTAGCTCTTTAATTTACCTCATCCTATTTTCTACCCTTTTGTAGCTATAACTATAGTTTCATTATTAAACCTGTGTTTATAAGGTATAAACCATGGGATCTTAATCAGAAACTCCCAAAATTTTACTGCTTGACGTAGCATTTTATTCATCACAGTGCTTGCTGTGATTTAAACAGAATACACAGGCCTCTGGGCCTCCTTTACTTTGAAGTCTATAGATGCACTTACTAATAAATAATAGTTCATTTATCATTCAATCAACAAATGATGGCTTAGGTCAGGGGTCTAGAACAGACAGGTGATGCGAAACACAAAGAACCAAAGAGGAAATCTTGCTTAAGAAATTAAATCAGTACAGAAATGCACTTATGGAGAAGATTCTACAAATAGATAAAATTTTAAAATGCCTGGCCAGAAACAGAATGTACTTTTGACCCCAATGAAACCTTGCCAAAACTGAAGATTTATCTAAGTTAATTTGCCTATTAATTACCAATTATAAGGAAATCGGAAAATAGGAGCAAATTCTACATCTTTTCAAATCTCTTGTGGTTGGCTACATAAAAAATCAGCTGAAAGTACTCAGCTCTACATATTAACCTGCCAATACTGCCAAGCCACATGTGACCAAAGAGGTCAGGGGCCAGAGTATAATCCTTTGACCTACGGAACTATCTGTTTTGGTCTTCAGGCAAGGCTCCGTAAGAGATCATTTTACACAGATTTATCAATCACATTTTTCACGTTCAGCATTCTATCTGCTGGGTTTGAAAGAAGATAGGTGCCCATCCTCAAGGGAAATGAAACCCAAAGTGTCTTATCTATAAACTATATCTACTACTGTCCATTCATCTTTTCTGAAAGATGTATGTTGTGTTTCTTCTCATCTTTTTCTCAAGAAGGGTATGTATATGTCACTGTTGCAACATCCTAGGTGCAACAGTGAGATGAGGTCATGACAACCAATCAGAAGTCACTAGTGAAGCGTTAAAGTAAACATAGCTGTTGGAGCTGCAGCTCTGCTTGAAAAATGCCCCCTCCATTATTTCAGCAATTTTCTCAAGACGTGACCTGGGACTGAAACGCCTGAAATGTCACTTGACTCTGTTTTGTGCTTCTTCCCAACTGCATTTAGGTAACAGCACCCTGCTAATATTTTGTAAAATGTCTGTCATGACCATGCTTTGACTTGTAGTTCCCTAAATTCTAATGTTGTGTTCCACGGTATAAAAATACCATAATGTGAACCAACATAGATTACCCAATAAGTTTCCAACTTCAAATAGCTCATCAAGTTAGTCAGTAAAAGAAAACATGCCACAAAAAGTTTTCGGAGGACCACCTGTTGTCTATTATTTTTACATAGCACTTACTCATAAATCATAACACAGGGTAATTAATCAACCTGTCAAAGAGAAGGTCAAAGGTTATATGGTAGAGTCAGAAGGTCATGCATGGGCTGATAGAGGTCAGGGTCACACTGCATTCCTCATTATCAAGTTGGGATGAGAGACGGCCCAAGCAAACAAAAGTGAAAGCAGATGGAGAAGAGAGTGGATAAAAAAAAAAAAGAAAAGAAAATTTCACAAACAAAAAGAAAAGTGAAAGAAGACTGTCTGCTGCTTTCAAGTAGAGAATAGAAGAGAAAAGAAATACACTGAAATGTGCTCAAAGAAGCTCAAGAACATAAAGAAACTACAGTTTCATTAATTAAATAAGTCGAATATAACTTTTCTTGGTCATTGTATTAGTGCATACTAAGCAATATTAGAAAATATATGTTTGCCATCTCTATACCTTCCCTAGCTAGTGTACCGGGATAAATTAAGGTAAATGCAAAGAGTTCCAAAGGATAAAGTACAATTACAAAAAAACTTATTATAAGAGGGTTTTTTCCCCTTTAATATTGTTTCAGCATTATAACACAGATGCAAATAGTTTTAAGCCATAGGATAATTTTTGAGTATGCTACAAAGATATCCACAAACACAAATGCATCATAAAAGTCCTTTTGAATAACAAAACAGTTATAAAATATTCTATTATTACGCTGGCCTGAATTAGATGCAGAATACTGTGCAAAATTAGCTGTCACCCTTTGCTCAAAATCTTTGTTAATCTCATTTTGAATGTTTGCAGCTTTATCAACACATGCATCAATGTCAGCTCCTTGGTTACTGAACCGCTGTAGCTGGAAGAAGATATAATTAAAATGTTTTGGCACAGAAAAGGTGAAATTGTATCTTCCCTTGTTCCCTTAGGAGTCTGTAAAACATGAAGGATATATTGACAAACACACACCCTTGTCTCCGGTTCTGACATCAGGTCAACCAAGTGCTATTTATTTTAAAACATTTACTTTGCACTTACTCACATTATCACCTGCTCTGTTTCTAACTTTTCCTAGGCTTTAGAACGTTATGTTGCTTAAATATCACAAATTTCTTTTCTAATCATCAATATCTTATTTATCAAAGCATTCCATATGTACAATAGCATTATAAAAACATTTACCATTCATTATAAATGGCAGAAATATGGTTTAATACTACAGCATTATGAAATATTTTATATTCTTTGCTTCTCATTCTCATAAAAAGACACAAACATACATTAAACTAAAAGAAGTAACAAGTTACAACTGTTGCCCAGTCAGTGACAGATCAAAATGCCTAAGTGGATACAGGGAACCCTATGGACACACCTCCTTTATTACATGTTCCCAAGCCGACTTGAATGGACAAATTTATCTTATGAAATGTATGTTCTGCATGCTAGCTATGCCTTTATGGTTTAAAGTCTTAAATGTTCTCTTATTAGCATTATAAAATTGTGTAAATACTGTAGCTATAGATGGTAGGCACATGGTCTTTCAAAATATCACTCTTACCCAATCATATACAATACAAACATATTGTTTTTAAGTTACTCTTAAAACCTGCTTACGAACTGTGGTACATAAATCATTTTATCTTAAAATATGTCACCTTTCTCTTCTATTCCCTCAATTAAAATAGCATGTCTAAAATATTTTTGTTGTTTTTTCAAGAATATATCAGTACTTTGCTTGTGTTACCGAAGTCCACGTGCAAGCATGAGGACATAATGAAAGATCCCAAGTATTCACTGAGTCAACCATTCTTTAAACACTGATTTTACACAACAAGTATTTAATAAGCAGCTACTATCTACCAAGCACTATGCTAGGTACAGTGCTATACTTATGGTCACCTTTCATTTTAAGATATTTCCACTCAGGAGAAAATTCCAAATAATAATTAAGTACAAATTCCTAAAATTTCTACATGAAGCCATGTTATTCTTCAATAGGAAGAGGAATATGAAAAGAAAAAAAAAAGAAAAAATCATTATAAAATATTTCTAAAGCCAATCTAGCTAGACTTTCAAGGATGAGTAATCATAAATAGTAAGCTGTGTTTGTGTTACGAGTATTATTTAAACTTACTCCATCACAAGGAAAGTGTACCTCTTAGGAATGTGTGTGTGTGTGTGTGTGTGTTTGTGTGTACATGCACATTGTATATACATCCAGATATTTTAACAAATAAAACCATTTCATAATCTAAGGGAAAATCTTTTAAACACATCTACCTCCTAATAAACAGGTGCAACTGAGTACAGCTATGAATTCCCCTTCCCACACTGACCTATGTCAGAAGATCTTCTCATACTTCTTCTGCTAAATAATTTAATTACTTATGAGTTATGGTTTCTTTGTAACCTTTTAAATGACTAACTCATTAAAATGCAAAAATATGCAAAACATGATGTCACCGGGTCAAACAGCTGTGTTGGTAAAATTATGGCTGTGAATGTCCCCAAGAACATGAAAATATTAATAATTTATGTTGCTCATTAGATGGCAAAAACTCTTTAAACAGATTTAGAGACAGATTAATTTTGTAATCACAAAATGCTACTCTACCTCATGGTAACAAATCTTTCTACCATCTGTGACCCTTTGGTATATATAAAACATATAAAAATTCATAATGGCTTAAAGTTTTTGCATTATAATATGCATATTCAGGAAAAAGTGTCACAAGAACCTGAAATATGGAGGTAAAAGACTTTGTTTTGGGAAAAAAACCCACAACTACTCGCCAACATTAATCACAACTTAATTTTCCTTCAAAGAGACAGGACACAATAATAGCAAATAAGTTATAGTATGAGACA
>NC_082685.1:97713284-97860784 GCF_949987515.2 Delphinus delphis | reverse complement strand
CACTAATTCAGAAATTGGGATAAATACATGTGATGTTGCTTAGTTTTGTAAATATCACAGGAATGGAATTGATGATAAAGGCAAATGCAAGATTAGACACACACAGTTGCTTTCGAACCAAAAAAACAAGATTCTCAACAAAGGGCTGCTGTATCAAACAGTAATAAAGAGCCTCAAGCAGTTGTCTGTGCTCATGCCAGTTTTCATGCTTTAATTCAGCTGCCCTGTGGTTCTTAGCTTTGACATTGAGATCTGCACGGCCACCAGAGATAATTATTTCAACCTTCAGGCCATCAGGCGTTCATTTTTGATCATGGATATGTAAGAGATGTTTTCTGCTTTCTAAGTCTTCCAAGTGGATATCAATAGAAGGGTAAAATAAGGAAAAGCAGTAAGCATTTGAAAAGAACTTGAACATTCTGCGTTACAGAAATGTGAATTGCTCTGATCAATTTTTGTAAATACTTCAGTTACCCTGATAGCTATTTAGAAGTATTTTAATTTGCCCAAATTTCAAATTACAACGAGTTATTGCTACTAGCACTCTATAAAGTTTAAATATGTACACTACAATTCATGCTTTGCACATTTTAATGAAAATACAAAGACTATAGCACAAAATCCGTAAATTAAAAATAACTTTTTAAGTTAAATTTGCATATCATATCATAATGTGCTTTTATGCAAAACTGCAATCAGGAATATATATCATTCACTAAAATGTTTAATTAGTAGTCACAAAAATCACTGAACGAAGTAATATGATAAATTCCTAACATGCAGAGAGATTACATTTCTCTCTACATAAAACAGAGAGAAAACACTAGTTTCTGCAAAATTTGGTGCAAAGATTAAACCATTTTGTTAACATTAAATGATAACAAAAAATTAAAATATATAAATCACAATTAATAGGACATAGATTTTTTTATTTTATAATTTGAATAAACAAAATAATGAATGGTAGAGTTTTAAATATATAATTGATATCAAATAGAAAAGAAACTATAAAAGATTACAAAATATAATAAGCAAATCCAAAACAGGATTCATCAAAATTTTTCTCAATCTCTTTTTGTAAAGGAAAAATGTTTAAAATATTTAAAGAAGATGCCATAATATTCAATAAAAAATCTATGTCTAAGAAATCTACTTAAGTAGATGACTAGAAAAGACATGGTTAGAGCTACCCTAAAAATAGTTGACCCTGTCTTCAAATCAAAAATCTACTGTCATAACTCTCAAGATGGAAACAGAAGCGCTACTACAATGTTAGATGCATGCCAACAGTCCAATAACAATAATAATAGTTTCAGAATAAGGTAACTCATTTTATGGGAATTCCCTGGTGGTCCAGTGGTTAGGAGTTGGTGCTTTCACTGCGGTGGTCCGGGTTCAATCCCTGGTCAGGGAACTAAGATTCCACAAGCCAAGTGGCATGGCCAAAAAAAAAAAAAAAAAAAAGGTAACTAATTTTAATAGAAAGAGAAACAGAATTATGTTAACTAGTACTTCAATGAGTTTAAATTCCTCACATTTTTTTCAAATGCAAAAGCTCAACTATTCATGGTTCCCAATGCAAAATGAGAAGTGAGCTCAAGAGGTAATATCTTTAGAAGATTTCTGCAATGACTGTAACATACGCTCACTTTTTCCCCTTTAAGTTGAACATCGCAGCAAGTGATGCAAAAGCTAGGTTAACATTTTCCTCAGGAAATATAAACTTCCATATTCTACACAATGCTTATTAAATAAAATTTCAAGAAGTGGTTAGAGCATCAGATCTTCAGTCCTTCAGAGCATGCATACTTCAAAGTCCTTTCCATCTTATATCAAATTCATGACACACAGAGCAGGGTATAAGCTGACACATAAGGGGTAGGATCATTTAGGGTAAAAAATGAAGCCATTTAACTCAGGTGAAAGCATCTGATTTCCTCCTAAATATCAATGGGCAAAAATGTCCCTAATACTCTGGAACAAAAAGTTCTTGTCTTTATTAAAGTAAACTGCCCCTCTATGCTTTTTGTGATCCAGAGCCTACCTAAAAGGAGACGTTATACTTCTATCCAACATAAAAAGACTTACTAATGAAAGTTACTTTGTATTAAAATGTGTTTCCTTAAGCTATTTATAGATAAGATTCTGGTCTTTCTACAAGTGTTAGCTCAACATGGTATAATTTACACAGTAGAGTTTATATGAGAGAAAAGGACTAAAAAAAGAAATTTATAGAAAGTCTGTAGGAAGAAAATACAATTGTATTTTTGATTTTCCTACTTCCAACTCTTTCCCTATAAAGAACAAGAAATGATGCTCCCAATAAACTAGCAAAACGGCCAAAGAGACTACAAATAGTCATTTGCTAAAGTACTTTTATTCTCAACAAATTGAACCTTAAAATTATGTAGTTTAACATTATGAAAATTCACTCAAAAGATAACAAACTAGGATAGAAGAAAAAAAGGATAATTACATATTAAATGGAATATTAGCTTCCTATTTTATTCAAAGAGATCACTAATTCTGTAAAGTTCCTTTATTGAGTTACTGCTAGATCGTCACACAAAAGGTCTGAGGCAGAGATACTTGCTTTTCTGCATATTCTATCACGTTTCAGATTTGCTTACTACTACTGGGAATTAATCTTAATTATAGAGTCAAGAAAGGACAAATACAGCCAAAATGTATAAGGCATATGATTGTCCTAAGGAAGGTTCAGTGTGTATCGGGGATATTTAGAGCTCTATCCTTGTAACTTCGGACTGTGAGAAAAACAGCTCTTTGCCACTGCCTAATCCTTTGCTGCACCATATTCCCAGATTAAAGTTTATTTGTAACTCCAGGGTCATTACAGCAGTTAGGAAGCTCCAGTGATTTGGGTATAATATTGTGGAACCCATGTCTTCCAATGATGAATACCCATCTTCCCCTCTGCTCCCTGACAATTTTTTTTTCGATTTTCATCACAAGAAGGATACTGGTATGAGAAATATTATGACTTCTTATTATCAGAGTATGTTCTTGTAGATATTTCTTGTTTATTCATCATTTTTTATGCATGATCTTTCCTATCTTTATTTGTCTGTGGAAGTTATTTAAATAAAAACTTCTCAGAACAAGACCTTAAGCAGGACTGTTTCCCTTACTCGTAGCACAGTGACGTACATTTATGATACCTGCCTGCTCCTCACAAGCATTTTTCTTTCTGTAGCTTCTTTTGTTTTATGTACTTCTTACCCCAATTCCCTTGCATTCTCTCTTTTTAGGGACTTACCTTATTATTGAATAATGGCAGCTCTTAGTAGTGATATACCTTCTTGGCAGTATTCGGTACAAAAATGACCACTGGATCATATATTTACAGTAAATAAAGCCCTAAATCAACCAAATGGCTAAGGAAAATATATTTATTTGGTCATCTTCCTTCTGAGTCAGTATGGGAATGTATCTCAAGTAATTTCAACCACACACATGCATCAAAAACACTGAAAGCAATTGTTTAGCTATCTGAAAATCTAATACATGGCTCAAGAATGAAAAATTATAATTAATAATAACAGCTAACATTTATTGAGTGCTCACTATGTAACAAATACCCTAAGCATTTACATGCATTATTTCATTTAATCATTCCTAAAACTCTGCAAGGTAGAGATGCTGTTGGTGTCCTTAGCTTACAGCTGTTAATACAATGAATAAGTGGTAGAACCAGTATCAGAGTCCATTCTGACTCCAGACCTCACACTGGTAACCAATACGATAAATACTATATAATGTTTATTACTTTTAGCTTGTGATAAGTGACTCAATTTTAATTGTGATAATCTTTTGCTGTTTTTGAATTCTCAAGTGACAAATATCATAGATTGATGGCACTTTGGGCATTAGCTCTGTAATGACCATATGTCACCCCTAGAGGTCAGATATATTTTAAAGGGTGAAATTAGAAACACTTGGCATCCATCAGCTAAAAAAGTAGTTCATATAGAAACAACAAATATATACCTACAAACCCTATCACACTGCTAAAATCTCAGCTTAGAGCAAGTATAGACACAAGAGGTATTTCAAGTGTTCTTTATCAAGGCTTCTAAGATCCCTAGAATAAGAAAAACTCTGAAAAAGTTCTTTTTGGTTATGGTGATTAAAGCCTCCCTCTATTTTCATGGAAGAACAAAGCAGCAATGGTATAGGCTTTTATAAAAAATATTTTGGTTATTTTGTCCTTGTTTTCATAGGTTGAATTTAAAAGTGGCTTATGTTATAGGCAGAACAAGTTCCTTTGCTTTTAGTTTGCATTTGAAGAAAGAAGCAGTGATGGAGGTTATGGGTTGGGGGACAGAAGGTAAGAGGACTCTAGTCATCATAGGAAATCTCTATAAAGCTACTTGAAAGATCAAGACAACAGCTTCTTTTATAGCTGAACTGTGACTACATGGACTGAAGTATGTTTGCGTCAATGGGTGATTAGGATACTTTAATTACATTATTATCATTAATTTTAATAGAAAAGGTCAGTTAAATAACATATAGTAGATTTTACCAGTATTAATAGTTTTAATCTTAATGACACAGGTATAATTCTTAACTTGTCCTTACTGGTACCTTATGGAGTACCTGAAAACAAAAACCATTTTGGAAAAAAAGTGTAAATTTTAGCACAAACATTTTTCTATATTCAACAAGTACTGTTTAGATATACTAATTGGCTCTAACAGAAAGGAACCACTCAAGTGAGAACAGACGTAGTGACAAAAGCATAACGTCATTACTTTAATGAATGCTAGACACTTGATGATACATATTTAATGATTAAAAATAACCAAACCAATATGAACAACTCTGCCAAGGATCCGTAAGTCAATTACTCAAGTAGTTTCTGAATAGCTACTACATGTGGAACATGGTACTAAGCTTGAAAGTAACATGTAAGAACTATTTTTTCAAAGAGTATTAATTTGAAAAAATGCTATTCTGTATCAGTTTTATTTGAGCAAATCACTTAACTCAGATATTATCTAATATAGTCATAAGGTGCAAATAAAAAGTAAACAATAAAGTAAATTCCAAACTTAAAGATTAGAATGCAATTTAGGTTCCTACTGTAATATACATTAAATAGTACCTAGTGGTTGTGAAGGTTAGATCACAAATCATGGTAAAATTAGGAGTGAAATAACACTAAACATTTTTTTAAAGTGGAGTACAAACAATATTCATAAGCTTATCAGTCACAAGAGTAACACAAATCAGTAAAATCTAAAAAGAGAAATTGAGAAATAGTATTAATATGAAATTATGTCTTTGATGGTTGTAATTGTGAAATTCTGGAGCTCTGTGTCTTTCTTTAGGAAGATATGTCACAACGGCAATGGAAAGATTAATCAAATGACCTGAAACTGATCAGTACCCCAAATGGTCTGAGAATTACTCTTGGTTTATCCATATTCTGACACTTTCTCTGGGTTAATAAATTCTACCTTCAACCTATAGCTTTTGTAGTCCTGGTTCCTTCTCCATTTCTCCTCTAACCTGATGCAAGAGAAGTGGGCCCTGCTCATTGAGAGGTAAAGGCATAAAAATTGCTAGCTAACCTTTTAGAAATCTTAACCATAATTGAAAACATAGTAATTATTCCCTTTTGTTTAAGTTGTGTTTATAATAATCAGGAATAAATTTTTTAAAAAATAGTGTACAGTCAGAAAGAAAAGGTGAGATCATAGAAACCTGAGATAATTGCAAGAATAAATCTACAAGCAGAGGAGAAATTAAGGCAAAAATCTGTATCCTTCAGGGAAACCTGAGAATGCTTACACAGAGTGGAGGGGTGTGCATTTAGATAACAAAATCAGCATATGGCTGAAAGAAGGATACCCCATGAAAATTAGTATATGACCTAATAATGCTAATAAACTCTACTAACAGTCATTCTCTGTCTGGTTGTTAAGATGCCATCTATTACTGTACGTATCGATTGCATATTCATAAATATTCACTTATAAAAATTCTATACTATCTCAAAAACTTTGGAAGATGCTTATTAAAAAAAGTTTTGAATTGCAATAGTCTTCCAGAAGTTTAAAAGCATTGACCATGACTAGAAACTTCAGAGTTCCTTTGTTACATGTTCAAGTATGAATGTGTAATATAAAGAATAAGATTCAGTCACTGCATTGGTAGTTGGAAGATGAGTATGATAGGTTATCTATAATTCTAACATGATCAACGTATAATCATGGATTAGCTTATGACCTCAGGTACATTTCTGTTACAGAGTGTACTTGCTTAATCATTCTCAGTGAACAGGACCTTTGACGGTTAAGAACAAGACTGGGATGAACATATGAAAGATGAAGTTCCTGAGTCTTAAATGGTACTTGGAATAACAAAAAATATGGAAAATTAACAAGCTCAGTTAAGAATGTTTTAATTTATGTTAAACTGAAACATATCTGTAAAAGCAGCTAATACAGAATTATTTTATAGGAAAGGAAGAATAACAAGCCGCTCAACTTCAAATGTAGGAGATAACAGATATTAAATATAAGAGCCATGTATATATTATCATACTATAATAACATATATTAGGAATCCAATAAAATCCTAATGTTTTGGTTTACGGACATTTCTATTTTGTACAAAAAAAACATATTCTAAATAAATCATCATCAAGATATTATCCTAAGTTATACACATAATTACTATGGTAAAAGATAGGCCACTCTAAATGTTATTCATCTTTTTCATCCAAATAAAGTCACACTAGTAATACTCATCTGATTAAAAATATTACCTTTGTGAAGAAATATTTTAGTCAGATATTTGTTTAGCTGGAAATTAGGTTAAAAAAATGAATAGTAAGTATGTAGATTATTTGTTCTACTCTATAAAGGGTAAATAAAGCATCCAGGGCTTGAGATAGGGTACAAAGAACGTTTCCATGGTTACATGCTTTCCCATATCAAATTAGAGCAGAATTTGTGTACAAGAGGTTTGTTGACAGCCTACATAGGCCATAAAAAGAATAGAAGGCTAGGAGTTTGAAATCTAAATATATTCTGCAAAGTCTGTTGAGAGAAAGTTGGGTGAAGAAAGCAGCATCAGGAGAGTAACAGATTAGTTAAGAGTATCAGATGCC
The DNA here is from genome assembly GCF_949987515.2 of Delphinus delphis. Classification (NCBI taxonomy): domain Eukaryota; kingdom Metazoa; phylum Chordata; class Mammalia; order Artiodactyla; family Delphinidae; genus Delphinus; species Delphinus delphis. The sequence continues at coordinate 97,853,643 of NC_082685.1, read as the reverse complement.
ATTTCGTAAAAAGATAATTTCTTTTTTAGATGTGGCTCAAAAAAGTCTCTTCAAATGTATGATTAGCTACTCTTTTCTTCGTATCCACAAAGATACCTCAGTCTGGTGTCCACCCAAGCTATTAAGAAGAGCCATTATTTGGCATGCAACTAGAAGCATCAGCTTCACCACCTGCCCAGTCTTGCAGATGTCACTACACCATATTCAGTCTCAAACATGGGACCTTCAAAAGGACAGTTAAAGGGCTTTTCCCACACGAGTGCTGGCCAAGCAAGAGCTTTATTGTACACCTGCCACTATTATTCTTATGGGTCATTTAGTGGGAGTGAATTCTCTTTTTAGTACATGTTGAGAATTCCAGTTGGGCTAAACAGCATATTATAAATTTAAACAAGGTCAAATGTATGGTCAAAGCACTGCCCAGCAATTTTGCCATAGAGGGGCATTCTCACATACTTAAATTTTTCTTTATATACCAGCAAAGGTATCTGGACGTTTGAATAATTTTCTATTTTGTGAACTAGCCCACAAAGAATTGGGATTTTTACTTGTATCTCCTGTATTTTTACTATTTAAACTTGGGGGGTGGAATATTGCTATATGATTACTAGATAAAGAAAAACTTTCCTACTAAAACTGCTAATATTACCCAAGATTTTCTTTTTCATATTATCACATATAATAGTATTTAAAAATATTTAAAATACTTTAACAGTTTATAAAAACTAAAGTCATATACACATAAAAAGACACACCCACACATGACAGAAAACCAAATAATATGTACTTTCAAAAGTAGAACGTGCTAAAATTTCTTTGCTATGTATTTTTCAGTAAATATGGTGGCAAAAACATTTCAGTTATTCTTTTCTCTGCTGAAAGTTATACAGAAAGAATGTGAACTAACTATGGTATACAGCATAAATGATTCAAAGGAGCACAATGTACAAATGAGCAAATGACTATCAAACAGTAAACTGAAAATTCTGTACATTAGTGTATATACAGTGCTAGCCACATCCAGACTTTTTAAAGCAATGACTTGGTACGAGTTGTTACATAAGTTAATACATTTGACATGGTTAGTTCAGCGATTTCAGATTAATAAAGTGAAAACAAAAAAATAATGAAGAACACTTGAGCACTTCCTTTCTCAAGCACAATTCATGCTTAGTTTCATCAGCCGTTGTTTTGTCCTGGCTGGCTGTTTAATGAGTGTCTCTAGGTTGAATGGCTGGATATTTGGGGGGTAAAGGCTGAACCCGATTTTCAAAAAATATCTAACTCCTGGCAGAGAACAAAGTATTTGTAAGGAAGCAAAGTAAAATCACATAGGTGACGGCCAGCCAGCATTACTGTGTAGACTAAAGCATCATATTCATTTATGTCATGACTAATGGCTGATGGTAACTTGAACAGTGTACATTATGCCTTTGCATCAGGCACTATATAAGTAACAGCTATACTCAAAAACTACTGCCTGGATGGGAAAAAAATTGTATCTTTCAATGAACACTAGCTGACTATACCAGATATCTCTTAAAGGAGACTTGACTGGACTGGGGAGAAGCTTCTCCTTTAGTCCTAGTAAAACATTAAAGGGAGGCCTTATCTTCCTCAGGTGATGCTATTTATTGTGGATGTATTCAAGTTCTGGGCAATGTTTTAGAGTTGTTTAAGCAATGCAAAAAACATACTAGAGTTATGAAATGGTCTAAAATTTATGAATATTTGAGAGTTGAAAGTGCTTAAATTTTAAATTCTATCTCTTTGTATATAACTAAAGACCTTACTTTTTACTTTTGATTAAGTCTTAAAAATACATGGGTCATGAGTATAGTGCAGACATTTACAAATGCATTGTGCATTGCAGACACTTACAAAAATATTTTATTGGCCAACAATGGAATCCATTCTATTCTCCAGATTTATTTTTTCTCTCAATCCTATGTAGAAATAGGAGACCTGAAGCTGCAAAATATAACATCTTTGTTTTAGGCATACTCTAAAAAAGTAAAGTTCAAAAATCTCTGAACGTCAAGAGAAAAATTTCATTTATGCGAGTAAATCACTACACCCTGACAAAACTTTTCAATGAAGGAGTCAAAGTCTTGAATGAGTGAGGCAAGGTTTAGAAGCAGAGACCTAAAGAACTAAATATACAAGGTAAGAGAATAAAGAATTTAGAGGGACAAAACAATATTTTTCTCCTCAATTCTCTCTCCACACGTACTTTCATGCCATTTTGCAGTTTTGTTCTGGAATCTTTACCCAAACTCTGTCTTACTGATTATCTCTGCCCCAAGTAGTGCCTGAACAGCTTAAATCAAGTATTTATTTCAGAGTGAGAAGACATGGAGAATACAGTAGAAAGCCTCTTTACCCTTCAACTTTGTAGCATTATATATACCAGTGGCTCCATAACTTAAGACAGATGTGGAAAATTTGATAGGAATCAGAAGACAACCATGAAAAATGACTTAAGAGTTGACAAGAGGGACTATTAAGCAGTTAAATAAATAAATAGTTATGATCCCCAGCCTCCACTCATTCTAGCATATAGCAGTGTGGTTTATAGAGACAAATTGGCACCTGTCTGTAGCATTCCTTACATGCAAAGGCAGGTTCTAGTAAATAAAAGTTGGAAAAGTGGTAGATGATAATGTTAAAATCAGTAAGACTAAAGAGATTTTTTTTTCCAGAAAAAAGCTAAATATCATTTATGTAAAAATGTCTTCAGCAATTCTGAAATAAGATTACTCTACTTAGCTGGACCATCAAATTAGGAGCGATTAGACAAATAAAAAATGCTAATAATCTTGGGCTATAGATTAGGTTACTATCTCTGTCTGCATAAAAGGGGTTCTCTTCTATTCCTTCTCAAAACTCAAGTATTAAGTTACATTTTAAATTTAAATCTCTTGGTCTAGCAGTACCTAAAAATCAATACCATTATTTCTTTACATTATTCTGGTTAAACAAATTCAATTCCTTCCTTCTAGATTTCAATAGAATTACTGGTTATCTTCTGCAAAATGAAAGTAAAATCTTTTGCAGATACCCCCAAAATATACATAATATATATTGACAGTGTTTTACTGATATACCTCAGAATAAATGAAAACAGTATTTTTTTAAATTTTGCCAAATGCTGTATTCCTTGATGCTACTTGAGTCATTTGCATTAAAAAGGCCTTTTATAACACTATGTGTCATTATTATATTATGAATATTGAGAGAAAATAGTAAAATGTAGCCAACATAGGAATGAGCTGACAAGGCAATTCTTTTCAGTTTTACATTTCATATCTTCTCTATTAAAGGACAGTTTGCTACTAGAACCAACAAAGCATAGATTATAAAATCATAACCAAAACAAAGAATTCCACTTGCCTTTCTACAAAATTTTTGCATTTCTGTTTCTTCTCTCACATTTTTTTTTAGATTTTATTTATTTATTTATTTATTTTTAGCTGCACTGGGTCTTCATTGCTGTGTGCGGGCTTTCTTTAGTTGCAGCAAGCGGGGGCTGCTCTTAGTTGCGGTGCACGGGTTTCTCATTATGGTGGCTTCGCTTGCTGCGGAGCACAGGCTCTAGGCACACGGGCTTCAGCAGTTGTGCCTCGTGGGCTCCAGAGCGCAGGCTCAGTAGTTGTGGTACACGGGCTTAGTTGCTCCGTGGCATGTGGGATCTTCCCGGACCAGGGCTTGAACCCATGTCCCCTGCATTCGCAGGAGGATTCTTAACCACTGTGCCAGCAGGGGAGCCCTCTCTCACATTTCTGAACCACTAAATCACCAATGACTTTTTTAAAAATTACCAACATAAAAAGGATAGGCTATAAGATGGCTGAAAAGGCATGAACTGAATCTGGACTCAGAAGATTTGGTTTCTACTTTCATCTTGGGCTTTTTTACCAACTCTGATATCTTGGGCAAATCCCTTAGAACACTCTGAACCTCAATTCCTACATCTGCATAATGGGGACAATGTTACCTTCTTTGTCTCAAATAAAAATAGAAAAATAGGGGAACGCATTTTGCAAAACTGTCAAGTGCCATAGAAGTGCTAGTTTTTATCCTAATAAAAGGTCAAATTATCAAAATTACATAAAAGCTTTCTTTAGTATATGCAAATGTTAAGCTGCAATGTAAATGCCTTAAAATTATTTATATGCTTACTGTATAAGATGTAATTACATTAGACATGTAATAACTGAAAAGATAATCTAATTCCCTACTTTCTGCTAACCCAATAAGACTCTGCTAAATTTGCTAACTGATGAAACAAAGCATTTTTAGTAAGACAGGAATCAGTATACACTAGATATTTTCAGGAGAAAATGGATCCTCAGTAGGCAAGAGAAGGAGCCCTATGAAGTGCTCTAACTTATCCCTGCAAATACTCATGCTAGATATTTCCCTGTGCCTACCCTTGCCAACTATTAGCAAGTATTAATGTTTTATTTCAAAAGATTTTGGACACTAACTCTCTGTCTCTCTCTATATTACATATAGACACTTGTAAGTGCACATGCACACACATGCACACACATCTACACGCAACTCCAAAGTATGGTTTGGAATGCTACTGTGTATAGCAAAGACACAGAATCTGCAGTCTAACTTTGACCACTCCAATGATTCTGGGTGTTAGCCAGAGAGTCAGAGTAATGAAGGAGTGGTCCTCTGTGAGATTCCCTGCTGTGAAAGCACTCTTAATAAGAGATACTACGGTGAATGATTAATTTTGATTCTGTAACTCATAACATTTTATGAGTACAGAAATAAAATCCAAGAAACCTACACATTTAAAAAAATGCCTTCAGGATAAATTTTTGAAAATATATCATTTCAATCAATTATGCTCAAGAATTCTTATCTTCAGATGTTAATGTTTCTTTTCAGAGCACCATTCTCCCAAATACAATTCTCAAATGCTTTCAACTGTAGTAGTATAATGCCTTAAAATACTCTATTATTTTTTCTGAAGTCATGGCATCTAATTGGATAATAATGATATTTGGGACTTTGGGTTCACAAAGATAAAGAAAGTTTAGACTCTAACAATTTCAAAACTATGTAAATGAATTATTTAATACTCTCTAGATAAAAGAGACTGTTATTCACACTAGAATATTATTTGTAGTTTGAACATACCTGGTCACTGTGAAAGTGAAAATTGTGTTGGATTGTTTCTAAGAAAAAAATTCCCTTTGCACATATTTATAAGTACATTAAAACCTGCTGACTGTGTTGGGAAAAAAGTATGCAGTTTACCTTTTCTTTTAATGATATGATTTCTTCCAAATGGTGCTTAGGAAAAAATAGGTATCTTGGTCAATTTTAAGTGTGTGCTGTAATTTGCTTGTTTTGATATTTTGTTTACAATGTGTAGTTAAAATATTCATTTTAAACATTTCTTTTTTAATAGGATAAACTACTGAAAGATAGCAAGCCTGAGAATTTTGGGAAAGGTAAATTTTCGGAATGCACAAAATAAGCATTCAATAAATGTTCTGATGCATATAAATTAATGAAAAAAACTAAAGGCTTTTTTTTTTTTTTTTTTTTTGCGGTACGCCGGCCTCTCACTGTTGTGGCCTCTCCCGTTGCGGAGCACAGGCTCTGGACGCGCAGGCTCAGCGGCCATGGCTCACGGGCGTAGCCGCTCCGGGCATGTGGGATCTTCCCGGATCGGGGCACGAACCCGTGTGCCCTGCATCGGCAGGCGGACTCTCAACCACTGCGTCACCAGGGAAGACCAAGGCTTTTTAAAATTGTATAAGAAACCAGGAGATTAAGGATAATATCTAGACAGGGAATTAGCCCACTTATTTTATTTTCATAGTCATTTTCCAAATAAGTTAAACTATAATGAAAACATTAGCAAATGACTTCACATATTTTAAATGATCATACAAAATACATTGGTGTTATTAAAGCTCTGAGATATAAACCTCATTTCAAGAAAATTAAACATAGTTGATAATGTCATTTGATAGAAAAAATCATAATATAAGTATTTTGGATTTACTAACCCTTGAAGTAAATTAAATCATTTTTCTAAATATACTGCTTTGAGTTTACTATTTTGAGGCATCTGTCTAAAGAATATTAAATAATACTATAATGTATTAACCTTACTACATTTTACACTATTAGAATTTAATGATAGTTTTTTTTAAGTCAATTTTACAAACAGTTCTAAAAAGGTTATTTTCTATTGAACATTAATAAGGTGACAGCATATTACCTAATAAACACCCATTTTAGGTAGAGAAATTATTAAAACAAAAGTAGGAGATTTCTAATAAATGTGAGGTGTTATCTCACTTAAAAGAATCATCTTTAGACTTTATAAGGTTATCTTTTTAAAAAGGTAAATTTATTCCTTTTTTAAATATAAGAACTACTATATCAAAACTGAATGAAAAATTTCAGAATTTATCTTCTAAGAATGCTGCTAGAATGTGCAAATTAAGTCAAATTTCAAACCTAAGAATTTGAACATTTTTCTGGCAAAGTGATAAAACAAAAGCTTTTTGAAAGATTTTAACAAAAATTGCTACTCTGATAAATTGCACATAATGAGTAAAACTCCAACTTTTCCAACATTTTATATTTATGTAACAGAACAATTAAATATCGTAAGAAATCATTACTTAATGATACATCACAGGAAATTACGAGCCATGGAAAATAGTTAATGGGCACATTAGTATGTTTCTCTTTCCTAAGTGCCACTTCAGTAGAGGACACCAGTTTGTGATTTTTAAAACATAAATACTGTGAAAGAGTGTATCAAAAATTTTAACTTTTAAGTAATACCTGCATTAAATTAATAAAATTGGGTTAAAAAGTATGATTAACTTGTTAATTATTTTTATGTTATGAAGGGGTCAAAATTAACAAAGGTAAAAATGGATAATCTTTAAAAATGAAAAACATTATAAATTCTTGAAGACCCTAAAATATTACACAGAGACTATTAAAATAATGCTTCCTAAGAACAAGTTCTTCTCATGTTCAATTACAAAACAAACATTTTTACTTCCCCATGACCATCTCTGCCCCCTGCTGCCCATAAATTAGTTATAGTCTAATATTTTTAAATAGACTGATTAGGTTAAAACTATAGGAGGTAAAACATATATGCAAAAATTTACTATTTACAAAAGTCTAAAATTACCCTGACAGAAGAAATTTAATAAGGTTTCTTTACACCCTATACTAATATTTTCATTTTTTTCTGTGAAATAAACAGTTAAAAATATATCAGGGTCACTCTACCTAATTTAAAATATAGACTCAAGAACAAAACCAATATAATTCTTTTTCTACTGGATAGTATATTTAAAAGTTTTGCAGAGATAGATAATTATTTATGATTAACAAAATGACTAATTCTTAGCTATACAAATCTAATGCGATGAAAAAAATTGATGCAAAGAGAACGAGTATTAACTATATGAATCATCAGGAAGTCTGACTTCTTTGCTTTTAAACACATTCAAATATTTGCAACTACACTGACATAGCTGTCAGTGAATACAGTTACATTTATTCTATAACTAGTGATATATATCATTGATTTCACTCATTTATTAAATATTTATCTCCAATGAGACTGAACGACAGAAGAAAACACAACTTTGTAGAATACTACAAAGCAGAAAATAAACTAACATAGACATGCTTACTACTTAAAAGTTATTCTTTATTATCTATTCTGTGTTCAATTATATTTCCCATGAGTGGCAATTATATAAATATGTAATCCTTTATGGACCTTGAAAAATGCATCTGATAAAAATGACTAGAAAAGGTCAAAATGCTGAAAGAAGTATGAATGCTTTTTAAAATTCAAAAATATGTTTTTTACAGTATGATTCTAAAAATATTCAGAAAAATTACTTCCGAACTAATTAAGATGCTTTGAGCTAATATACAAAGAGCATATTGGGTATGCTACTTAGTTAGCTAAGTAGCATAGCTACTTAGCATATTGGGTATATTAGTTAAAAATAAGGATTTTTCCAGATTGTTTTAAAAAAGAGAAAAAGAAACAAAAAAAGCATAAATGTTTTAATAACAATACATATTATCCTATGTTAGCCTTTCACGAGACATATCTGACCTATCAGAAATAGAACACTATAAATACCGCTCAGATACAATATATTTGGTATTGTGACATATAAGTAGCACAAAAGCTCTTTCTTTAATCAAGCAATCATAATTGTCAAGGCATATGCAAAGAATGAGACCTAAAATACAAGTTAACATTTTAAACTACAGGGAAAAAACACATTATTTCATATGCTATGCACTCAAGAAGACAATTCTATTGCAATTTTCTTACTGTTATTGTGACAGGGGAAAAAATTCTAATAGCTTCAGAATCATATATATTCAGCTTTTTTTTAACATCTATAAAACACAGAAACAGCTTAATGTTCATTTCCTACAAGAATCCACATTCAGAAGACAGTTATCAAAATTTACTACATGTGAGGTAAGTAATACTGACAGAGTTCTCTAGCTTAACATTTCCCTTGCATCTTCTGCGTGTTGTTTAACATTACTGTATATTGGAAGAGTGCATTTCTTTTTCTTAGAGTATGCTGACTTACAGCATTTAGAGCAATATTAAGTTCTCTGTAAGAATACAGAGAGCTTTCTAACGTAGTCTCATAAGATTCAAAGTAGACTTTGCACTATGGAAGTTAAGAATCTAGCAGCAATAATAATAGATTTTGGAACTACCTAATTTCAAGATAAAGAGATTCAGAATACTGTAAACTTAAATTTGACCATTTCAACTCTTTTCCGTTATAGTAATATATCTGAGTACATTTTTACCAGGATTTCTTTAATCCAAAAAAAGAAAACCACTCACTATTATTTGGCTTGGATTATTCTCCTGAGATATTTGTATATATGTTATTGTGGCATTGGCCTCCTGGAAGAAAGAAACCTAACAATTAAACAGGTTGACACAAAACAGGTTGGCACAAGGAAAACGGTCCCCTTTCTACAGTTTAAATTGTTTACTGAGTCAGTCACCGCCACACAAAAATACATTTCATAGAAATCACATGCCTCACAATGTTCTTTTTAATCTGTATCTGACATCTGAGTTATTGTATGTTACTCTTCCCTTTCTTTGATCTTCCTCAGTACTCAGCTCACTGTTAACTGTCCTGGGTGGTCTCCCATCAGGGTTTAGTGATCAGTATCCCTCTCTATTGGCTGCCTTCTAGTGATTCCTATCAGCTGTATTCTCACATGCGTGTGACAACTTTATTAGCTCACTCAGATTGTGCTTCAGACCATCTCCACAGCACATACACCCTTTCTCAAACAGTCACACTTTTGTAGTTGACTTAGAACAAATAATTATATGAACACTTCAGCTGTTATACTCAATAATAAAGTCAAAATGAAGAGAAATTTCACATTATGTATAAGTCAGGGCTTGGTTTTCATGTTCAGACTAAAAAAATCAATTCCAGATTGATTTTTGTGTATATATGGTTATTGTCAGAGGATTAATTGATGAATTTTTCATTTGATGAGTCAGGTGGAATAAGCTCTGAGGCACTTAGTGAGCAGAATTCTAATTCACTCTGGTTCTTCACACTCTGCAGTAAACTCGTCAATTTTCATATTTCATCATAATTTACTTGTTCTCAAAATATTCAGAATAAGGTTCCAAAGCAAAATAAAAGGTACTGTGAATATCGTTGTGATTATACATTATATGTATAATGTAATCTGGATTTTGAAAATGGATTTATACTTTTTGAAAGATATTAAACCTTTATCTGATTCAATCTGTCCACTTAGACTTTTTATTTCACTATTATCTAAATCTCCACTATATAGCTAGTTTCCATCTGTCCACTGACCTTAAAAAGTTCTGCAAAGCAAATACAGTAACAGTGCAAATGTACCATACTTATAATCAGTGTGAAACTAGACATAAAAGTTATGGATATTTTATTTTGGTTCTAAAAAAGCCATAATCCCATGACAAATGCTAAAAATCCTAAATAAAACGTTTTCAAAGAAAAATTACATGTGTTTTATTGATCGAGCAACACAGTTTTCTAAAAAACTGATTTAGAATTTCATCATATGCTTTCAAGGACGTCACAAGAGAAAAAAAAATCTTCATATTTCTTACTTAGCATAACATAATATTTTAGAATGTAGCTGTGTTTTCCAAAGGTAATCTGACATACCTCTAAGATCTTTTATGCATGAATTTTTCATGTAAAGCAAGATAGTTTTAAAGAGACTGCGTAAACATTATTAGCTTTGAGTATGTATCCAAATTGTCATAACTAGACCAAAGTTCTTTAAACGATAACTTTCTTCTCTCTCTGGAATTTGCATGTATGTTATTTTTTCTAATAATGTCTTTCCACCTTTATTATTTTCCCCATATTTTCCTTTTTGCCTGCACTTTTTTCCTGGTGCTAAGTCCTTGCCTTAATTCTGAGGCTGAGGAGAGCAGATGCGGTTGACTGCTCTGACTCCCCACACTTAATTTTCTTAGGAAGGTCTTATATGTAGAGCACCTATAGTCAAAAAGGCCAGAACAGCCTCCTTTCCTGAGTTTAAACTAATCAATGAGATTTTCAGTCGAACAGGAGAAAAATCAGTCATGATGTTCTCAGTCTCCCAGTGCTGTGAACTGTCTTCACAAAACTATCGGCATCAAGGATAGGGAGCAAGGGGTCATGTTCAACTAAGACTAATATAACCTCCTACTTCTCTATTCTTGCAAGCTTCTCCTTTTCTACCTCTATGACCTTGTCACTTTCCTTCATTACTCTGTCCTCCTCAGATACTAGAACCAATAACGATAGCAGCTGCACAAGAGAATAGCTTGGAGCATGAGCCAAATGAAACTGATTCTAAGTCAGTTTTACTAGCCTATCTCCTAACTCCTTAGAAATGAATAAAAGAGAGCCTGGATTATTTGAGCACTAACCTTGTCCCAGGTTCAGAACTCTCTCTCAAAAATCAGACTCATATGAGCTACAGCATGAAGGCCTGATAAAATTTCCAGACAATACAACTTTTCTATTTACTCCAAGTAGCTTTCTTTTGGTTAATTCACACCAGTTTTTTTTATATTCACTTTTAAGCCTACACAGCAAACTGAAGTTTATGGATGCCAGTTCAATATTAACTTCTACAAATATTATGCCAAAGCCTAATACATAGGAGCAATATTCCTTAAAATTATTACAGTGAATAAATTATAACATTAAATAATTTTAATCCTATCAACCTAGTACAAAATTAGTTTAATTAATAATACACTGGAAACAGCTTGGTTTCAGAGGGTGGAACAAGTACCAAATCACATTCTCAGAATTAATCTGCATAAAATACCTCCTCTCTCTAAGGAAGAATGTCCCCCCACAGAAGATTCCCATTATAAGGCTGACAATCCCATTAATTTAGACTACTCTTCTTACTCAAGATGGTAAAGGAGGTCAAAGCTGATAATCTAAAATCTGATAAATCTGCTATGTCTCACCAGCTGTCATAAAAGGTATAATTAATGGTCAGGTAGGGTTTGGAAACCTGTGGATTTTACTTGTTAGTACCACTTTAATTTCTGTTACCATGGCTAATATAGAGCTATGAGGACTCTCTAAGAAAATAATGTTGTGAAAGTGAATAAAAGGACCGGAAAATAAGACACCGAATTTGCCCTTAAATCATAGTAACCTATAATGCAACAAAAATGTTTTTACCGTTCAACAATGTTGAAAGCATGAGTAAGAATCCATATTTTTATTACTAATTAAGTTGTGTGCAGTTATACTTTGAAATACCGCATCCAAAACAGTAACTACCTCAACAAAATAAATAATTTTTGTAAGTGTTTGATTAAATAGTGAGAGAATACACATAGGCTGAATTTGAAATTACTTAACTTACTTGAAAACACATTTGGAGGGACTGAGTAAAGTACTTAAATTATTAAACCACTGGAATAAGATATGATATATTATCAGAAATATAGAAAAGAGGAATAATGGATCATAGCTCCTTTTATCTCTGGAATACTATATCAATTTATACCCTAGATCATGAATGAAATGAATTTCATAGTCTCTACATAAAATGATCTATATAGAAACTCATTGATACAGCATAGCTGATGGTATTTGGAATGACTTAGGGTTAACCTTTTAAATCCAAACTTTCATTTTAACTGGTAAAAATCTAAAATGCATTACCTCCTGCAGTAAATGAGATAATCTAATTCTGCCTCAATAACTGGGGTCATCATTACTGAACATTAAGTAAATTAATCCACTATGTTATAAACATGAATGGTATGAGATGCTAGACGAATATGCTGGAGGCCAAGGGCATCTTATGAAATTTGTTTTCTTGGTATTTACCTATTTCTCATAAAAGTATAAAGTAGGAAAAAAAGTAGAAAGATTCCCTATAACAAGACATGGTTACCATTTACAGTTAATCATTTACTCAATTAGCAAATTTCTCTTCATATGCTCTCCTGCCTTCAATAACACTGCCTTCCATACTTTATCAACAACCATGAGTTTTTCAGTTGCATTCAAAAGCTTCCTCTATTTGTACTGGAAAACCAAGCAACCATGCTCTTCACTGGTTTGATTACCTTCATGAGGTAATACTGCCATCTTGTGGACTTAAAAACATTCCTGGTAAAGAATATCAAAGGCAGGTTGCATTTTCCTAACTACAGGCATAAATAGGTATTACTTCTGAGTATAATGAAGTGTGGGACACTTGAGTAAGCCAGATAACCAGGGTTTTACTCTACACTGATCAGAGATTCTTACCTCATCATATAATTAATCTATTCATGATAAAACTCTTGGTTGAACCAAGTAATCACAAAGGTGGTGTCTAGTGGCTCCCAAACATAAGTTCATAGAGTTTCAAAGAAGTTTTCATGGATATATGAGAGTGAAGAAGAAATGAGAAAAATATAATGTAATAATTTTCATACAAATCAATGAAATCCAAATATCTGAAAACTACCAACGTAAGTAATAAATATGGTCTTGAAAAATGAGCTATCATTATGATTTTATTAACTTTCTATTCCATTCCCCAAACTCTCAGTTACTCTGTGCATATCAGGCGTGTCAAATACGGACTTTAAAAGAGAATGATGATGATATTGAGGAAAAATCCTTCATACTGGGCTGCATGTCATGATAGGACTCTATTTTAGAAGCATCACAGAAGGAAGATTTAGGAAACCAGTATGATGAGAAAGAGTTCTACCATGGCTGGATTACATTTTTATTTGATATTTGTCTGCAATACACATGTCCCTTTACTAGTGCTCTCAACATATGCAATATTCCCAAGTACAGGGAGCTGTGCTGGGTACTTTACATTAAAGTTGACATATAGGTGTTATCCCTGTTTCGCAGATAGGAAACTATTCATTGGTCTTTACCGTAGGTAGTGCCACATACTATTAAAAATAATTTATCCTTGTGAGTAAGAGCACTAAATATTATTAGATGGACACATTTCCCTTCTATCATTGTGAATTTTGAGAAAAAACTAATAGTGTATAAGCATGAAAAACACGCAGAAGCAAACCTTCAACCAGAAGAATTTTATCAAGGCAATAACTAAATGAGAAATAGAAACTAAGAATTATTACTTAAATGCATTTTGATATTTAGTTATATGCCAAATAGAAAGCAAAGATACTATCATCAAGTATACATTTAAATTTAAAGGAAGTATGAAATGCATATTTACAAGGTTTTAAAACAGTGACTAATATTATGTACTGCCTATGCTCTACTAAGTTTAATAAGGCAATTTAAATAGTATTTACAACTGATGGTATTTATGTTTTTAAAAAAATGACCTATTTCAAGTGTAGTGTGAAGCAAAAGTAAGAACACATTAGGTTAGTGCTAAAAGTCATGTTTTGTTCCACTGGTTTGTAATTCCAAGAGTCTCTGTCTTGGCTTCTTCCAGCTCTGATATCAGATGGCTAATACAAATTATAAGCTTTACACCCAGAGCCCCCTAACTGCTATACTTTGCTAACATAAGGTAGTACCAGCAATCTAGAGGAAACATTCCATCCAATGTGTGTCTTATAAGCACTCAAAACCCTCTACTCTAAGCAGATCCTGAAGGAACATTAATTCAAGGAATTTCTTTACTGAATATTTGAAATATTCATGGTAAAGGCCTTGCAAGATAAATACAGGTAGTAACAAGGACAAGTAATAGCAGCGAGTGAAATTTTACAAAGAAAGTATGAAAAAAAGTATGGGAATATTAGAGTAGAAGAAAGGTAAAAACCATAAGCATTTTGACCATTCCATTTGTAGCATAAATGAAAATTGAGAATTAGAGGACTTCCCTGGTGGCTCAGTGGTTAAGAATCCGCCTGCCAATGCAGGGGACACAGGTTCGATCCCTGGTCCAGGAAGATCCCACATGCCGTGGAGCAACTAAGCCCATGTGCCACAAATACTGAGCCTGCGCTCTAGGGCCCGTGAGCCACAGCTACTGAGCCTGCGTGCTGCAACTACTGAAGCCTGCGCGCCTAGAGCCTGTGCTCTGCAATGAGAGAAGCCACCGCAAGGAGAAGCCTGCGCACCACAACAAAGAGTAGCCCCCTCTCGCTGCAACTAGAGAAAGCCCGCACACAGCAACAAAGACCCAGTGCAGCCAAAAATCAGTCTATAAAATAAATATAAGTTTTTAAAAAAATTGAGAATTAGGACTTAGAAATGTAGCCTTTCCCTTCTTGGGATCAGCATTCAAGAAATTCATTCTATTCATTCTTTCACTTAAAATATTTACTGAATGCAGACTACAGGCCAGGCACAGAGGTAATGGGCACGGATAGTGGATAAGACAGACATAGCCCTTGCCCTCATAGCAGAGAGCAGACAATTACAGATGTGAAAATCACCTCAAAGGAGAAATAAACGTGTCATAAGAACATATAACAGGGGTTAACTTAGGGGGTACTGGAAGGAGGATGGGAAGGTTTCCCTATAGAACTGACATTTAAGCTGCGACCTTAAGGTTGGAGAGACTAAAACATAGGGAGATAGAGAGTAGCTTGAAAGAGTCTGAAAATCAGGTAATCAGTACACATAAGAGCAACAGAAAGCTACAGAAGGGTCTGACCAAATATGTGTCTTCAAAGATCATTCTGGCTGCTAAGTGGAGTTGGACTAAAAAGGGATGAGTATGGACGTGGAGTCACATTATAAGACAAACGTACTAGCCCACGTGAGAGACAGTGGTGGCTTTGATTATGGTGTCACAGTGGAAATGAACAAGAGATGAATCTGACACATTTAAGAAGTAGAAGTGACAAATTTTGGTGACCTTACATGTGGAGAGTAAGGCAATAGAAGATGCCTAGGTTTTTGACATGGGTTGTGGTGAGGATGTTCCCATTTACAGAGACAGAGAACATAGGGAAACATGTTTATAAGGGAGGGAGCGAAGGGAGCAATGTGTTTACTCTGGGTCACATCAGTGTAAAGAAGTCAATGAGAGATCCAAGGAGAGTTGCTGGCATTTGGAGATCTGGGTCTAGACTTCGGAAGAATTGTTTGGGGTAGGGATTTATATTTGGGAGCTTTAAATGAATCAGTGATAGCTGAAGTCATGAAGTAGAAGATACTACCTAGAGAGAGAATGTGAGGTAAGAAACGAGTCTACAACAGAATGGTGAAAATGTCCAATATCTTAAAAGCAGGTACAAAAGGAGCTAACAAAAGAGGCTGTGAAGGATTAGCCAAAGCGACAGTCTGCTGTGGAGAATACTCTGTCGAAGCTTTTCTGATGCCATGCTCAAATATGTTTTATCCTATTAAAGTGATGTCATTAGACACACTTCCTCATTAAAGAAACAATGAGCTAATCTATTTTTGAACTGTTATTTTGAATGGCCATAGCAATGTGCTTAATGTAAATCTGAAGTTAGCTATATTATTATTATAAGTGAATAATCCACATTATCTCATTTAATCTTCATTAATCACAACAAAATTATAACAAAGGTATTCATGTCATCTCCATTTCCTAATACACCTCAGAGAAGTTAAGTAACTTGCTCTAGGGCATATTAGCTAGGGCCAGCATTTGACCGTGAGTTTGTCCAACTCCAAATTTTAACCCCTACTGACTTCCCCAGTAATAATGTTGCAATTCACTCCAACAGCACATTATAGTTTGGCATATATCATCTCATTTAATCCCTGAATAACTCTGTGAAAGGGCATTACCCCCATTTTACATACAGGAAAATGGATTCAGAAAGGTCAAGTTATTTATCATGAATCACATAGCTAGGAGATAAGGAGAAACGGGAAGCCAGGTCATTTCACTTCCAGTCCAATACGTTTTCTAGTATATAGTGACTGTGTTCTACAAAAAATATCAACAACCCATACCATGTTTTCTTGTTTCACTTAATTCATTTACCAAATATGAGTGATATAATGTATCATTACTGTAAGAAAAAAAGTATTCTTGCTCTTTTTTCAACATAAAAAAACAGTGGTTGTTTCACCATCTTTTTCTGTCTCATTTCCCTCCACCAGCCCCCAGATGAATTTGCTTCCCAAAGTCTCAGCCCTTAGATGTCTTGCTATATTCTCTTCTCAGCCACATTTATGGTTTTAACTTGTTCCTTTTTGTTAATGATTCCCTGGCTATCTGGTCCCAACTTCACACCTGTTTACTACTTTCTTTTGTTTAAATGCTTACAGATAATCTCCTTTATAGGTATTTTTCTATTTTCTTAAACCAAACCAAATTTGGTTAAATTTACAGTGTATACTCAAAGCAATAATCCGCCTTTTCAATTTTTGTCACCAATAACACCAGTGTCCTGCTCTGTACCAAACTTCCAACCAAAAAAAAAAAAAAAATGAACAGAATTACAGAAAGGAAGTAGTAAGGGGAAAGTGTGCACGTGTGTGTGGAAAGGAGTGGAGATGGTTCCCACTTATCAGATATATGACCCTGAGCAAGTCTTTTTAACTCTATAAAATGAAGGATTAGACTAGATATTAAGTTCTATATTTAAGACTCTAGCTTCTTTGGTTCTCCTACTGCTTCCTATTTGCAGTCACTAAGTAACAAAAATTCTTTCATTCCCAATTTCTCTGAATTCTCTCCTGATTCTCTAAAACAGCTATTCTTAACCTGGCTGCATATTGTGATCACCTGGGATGCTTTAAAATACACTGATGTCCTGGTTGCCTCCATTCTTCCAGAGATTCTGACGTAATTAGTCTAAAGTACAGGTTGAGCTTAGGGCAATAGTTCCTAAACTTTGCTGCACATTAGAATCACCTGGGAAACATGCAACACTCCAAATTCAATCTCACTGCCTGGGGGTGGGTGTCAGGAATCATTATTTTTCAAAAATTTCTCAAGTAATTCAACATCAGCAAAGTATGGGAGAAAACAGAAGGAAGTCTGAAGCAGCAGCCATGTTTAAGGTATTTCGATTTATTTCAACTGAGTAAGAATTTAATCACATACATTTTGGGGAGATGGGATGGGGGGAGTTGAATTTAGGATCTAAAGTCCTTTATATATTTACATAAAAATTCTAAAACTTTTATAGAGAGTTGGTAATTATCTGTTTAATACTTTGCCTTACTTGTAAATGGCACTCAAAAAATTCAATTAGATTTACTGCCAAGTTTGTAGAAGATAGACAAAATTAAAATTTTATTATTTTAGCATATTTTATTAAGTTGGCTTAGCAAACGTTTTTTAAATTTATAAAGTAGTAGTGTTATTTTTATTTCATTGTAGAATAAGGTAAGGAAACCATGAAGGGATATTAATTTTTATGGTGACAACTGAGAGAATGGTACTATATCTTAGGCAATTATGATTGGCAATCACTTGTAGCCCACCTAATGATATAGCATTGTAAGTTCAAGTTATTAGTTTAAATATTAGTATAATTTCTGGTCTTTGTCAATCTTTTTATGTTTATCCTGCCCAGAGCGCTCCAATTTCTATTAGGTGTCCTAAACTGGTGGAACTACAATGAGGTAAATAAACATTTACATTATCTGTCTTTTTCCTCCTTTTTACTTGTAAGAAAGTGGGGGGAAGTAAAGAATCCTGCCTCTTTCAATTGTAATTTCCTTTTTTAGGAAGTACAATAAAAGTCTCATTTAAATATCTTTACTCAGAAAGACCCTTGTCTGGACAAAAGGAATAAGGTATGAATTGAATATATTCACAAAACGATGATGATGAGCTTACTTTCCATATATCTAAATTTTCAAATATATATTTGCTTTTCTTTTCTTCTTGAGACCTTCTGGAAGGAAAAAGTGTGACTGTATATGACATGCAATATATTCGATCAATTAAAACAAAAAATTCACAGGATTCTCTATCGCTTGAATGAAAAGTAAAAAACATGCTTCGGTACAGTCTCCTTGAGGGGTTGTATCTGGATCACTTTTGGATCCCGGTTTGGCACACGGTTTGCATACTAAGAGCAGTAATAAAGACTGAGTGCTATCTCTGTGCTGGTGTGCCGTAAATAATTTGCATGGATTATTTCGCTTAACTTCACTTTGAGCCTGAGAGCTGGTACCCACCCCTTTTCAGATGAAGTTTAGCAAGGCTGAGTAATTAAAACTGAAAATATATGTAGATCATAATTTTGTTTGGTGGAATAAAAAATAAATATAGGTATATACATCTAAATATATACATTAATATCTATATAGCTTTAGGGAAAATATTAGAAGGATATCCACCAAATTGTTAATCAAGATTACCTCTGGCATGGGATAAGAGCAGGGGCAGAAACTTTCATTTCTTATTTTTTTAATTGCAGGGACTGTGTGTAATTTTTTTCCTTTTAGTGCTTTTTAGCATTTTGCCAAGTAACTTTTTAAAAGTGAAAAGAAATAAAGAACATGGTTATCTATCTGAATGTACATATAGGCAAACACGTGAAGACATATAGATGGCCAACTGGCATGTAAAAAAGATGCTCAATTATTAGAGAAATGCAAACTAAACGCATCACTAATTATTAGAGAAATGCAAACCAAAACTACAATGAGGTAATCACCTGACACGGATGGCCAGTCAGAATGGCCATCATCAAAAAGTCTATAAATAATAAATCCTGGAGAGAGCGTGGAGAAAAAGGAACCCTCCTTCACTGCTGGTGGGAAATGGGTGCAACCACTATGGAAAACAGTATGGGGGTGCTTTAAAAATCTAAAAATAGAGTTGCCATATGATCCAGCAATCCCATTCCTGGGCCTATATCCAGACAAAACTCTAATTCAAAAAGATACATGCAACCCAATGTTCACAGCAGCACTATTTACAATGGACAAGACACGGAAGCAACCTAAGTGTCCATCAACAGATAAATGGGTAAAGAAGATGTGGTACATATATACAATGGAATACCACTCAGCCATAAAAAAGAATTAAATAATGCCATTTGCAGCGACATGGATGGACCTAGAAATCATCATCCTAAGTGAAGTAAGTCAGACAGAGAAAGACAAATATCATATGATATCGCTTACATGTGGAATCTAAAAAAAAAATGATACAAATGAACTTATTTACAAAACAGAAATAGACTCAGAGACATAGAAAACAAACTTATGGTTACAAAAGGGGAAAGGGGGAAGGGGGAAGGGATAAATTAGGAGTTTGGGATTAAAATATACACACTACTACATATAAAATAGATAACCAACAATGACCTATTGTACAGAACAGGGAACTATACTCAATTTCTTGTAATAACCTATAATGGAAAAGAATTTTTAAAAGTGTATATAAAATTGAATCACTTTGCTATGATTCACACAACATTGTAAATCAACTATATTTCAATAAAAATTTTTTAAAAAGTAAAACATGGAATGTTATAAAAGTTTATCTATGTGATAGGTATTCATAAGGAAACATACAGAAGTTTATGAACCAATGTTACTAAAAGGGAAAGAGAGAGGAAAAGAAACAAAGAAGGTGGAAAGTTTTGAGCAATGAAACAATATGATCAAATTTGTGTTTTCTTGGGAAGTTTAATCATGCAGGAAAAGTTATGACTATATGAAGGCACAGAAAGTAGACAGAACACTAGACCAGGTGTGAGGTGAGGTCTTCACAGAATTTAGATTATTCTACTTGTTGATACACGATAAAATTCTAACATATTTTCATCAATCACAGATTAAAAAAATACTAACAAATCCTTAGGGGGGAAAAATGAAAAGAATAAACAGAGGGTATGAGGAAAAGAAAGAGGGAGCAAAAGAAAAAGTTAAATAACTGGTCTGTTTTACACAGAAACTTATTGGTAAACTCAAGATGTAATGCCCAAATTTTTACCTATTATACGCCACTGCCTTCTTGTACTCCCTCAGGAGATGTATACTGAATGGACTGCCAGAAAAATGAATATGAATCTTTTTAATGAAGATTGATACATGGGTTATTTGGACCACTGCTTACAGAAAATGGCAGAGAAAGTCCCAATCAATAATCCACTGAAAAAGCTTCTAAGGTCACCAAGAGTTGGGGAATCTCATAAACCAACAATTGGTTTATTTGCCAATATGCATATATTCCCAACAGCTGTTTTCAGGATGGCAGAAGAAGATATTGAGAAAGAAAACCAAGAGATAGAAACAAGAAACAATTAGGTAAGAGTGAGCAGATCCGTAATACAATCAAGTGTTGAAAACCTTGTTCTGTGGCTCTACTCAGAGGGTTGAGCTTGGGGGGAAGACGGGGAAGGGAACATGAAACTCAAAAATAGGGTGGGCACGCAACAATGTTAAAGTACTAAATCATACGGGCTTCTAAGAAGACCTCTGCTTCTCCCCAGTCCACTTCAGCTCATTAAGAGAAATTACTTAATCACCACACATACACATAGTATGTTCTGCGCTTTCAAAGAGTGTTAAATGAATGTAGACCTTGAGTGTTGTCAAATGTAAAACTGGCTCTGAATGTTTCTCCTGAATGTTTAATTATCACTAGAGTAAGGTGACCCACCTTACATTAACAATAACTAAAGAATTTCCAAGTTTTTCAAAAGATACACTCATTTAAAGAAAGAATGCTTAGAAGGCATTTCCCCCAGGGAATAGCAAATTTTAGATTGTTATAAATTGTAATATCTTATTCTATTCATATCTATTAATTATAATACTGATCACTAAAAGACACCTAGATCACAGAAGATATATGATATTACGATACATGACATAATAATTTGCTACTTCTTCCTTAATATGTCATATACATACAGTATTGTACTAAACTGTGATGTTAAGAAATTGTCTTAAAGACCTTGGAGAATGAGAAACTTACAATTTTATTTAAAGTATCCAAATTGAAGCTGCAGTAAATAAAACACGTCTAAATGAATCACACTGGGTGAACAATGAACAGAACATATAAGTATTACAAAATGTGTTTACATTTCCACTGACATGCTAAGACAGATTAGTTTAGGGTTCCTAGGTTCAGGCAACTGAAGTGACTTTCCTATGTCATACAGCTATTTAAATGGTACATACGGTATAGTAAAAATGGCTACAAAATCTTTGGCTAAAAAATCTTCGGCTACAAAATCTTCGGCTACAAAATCTTTGGGGGTCTAAGTCGCCTCATCTTGAATCTGGGCTGACTTGTGCCTGCTTTGACCCAAAGAGTATGATGAAAGCAAAACTCTGCCAGTTCCATGCCTAACTTTTAAGAGGACTGGCAGTTTCTGCATTCTTCCTTATGTGAGCCATCATGTATGAAGTATGAATACCTGGAGACCGCCATGCCATGAGATATTAAAAGATCAGCATTATTTTCTAACTATTAAACTATATCACATTTAAAGCACTTTTAACTTTCATGATACTCCGGCAGAATGAAAAGTTCCATAAGAGCTGGGATTTGGTACTATTCACTGATATATCCCCATTATCTACAACAGTGCTTCGTGCATATATATATGTTTGTGTGTGTGTGTGTGTATGTATGTATATGTATATATTTATAATGCTCAAATAAATGTTACATGAATGAATAAGTATTTTACAAATAAGTATTAGGAAAAATAGCTCAACTTATCTCTTAACACTTAAGAAGAAAAATATATCTCCAATGTACCTGGTAGAAAAATAATCTCAAGATAAGAGAAAGTAAAATTTGAAGAAGAGCCCTAATCTTACTGCACTAAAGAGAGGTTTACACTATTAAAGACCAGCTTTTCTGATTTCTCAAGTATCTTTACTTTCCTCCTTTTCATTATAGAATCAGTTTCATGATTATCTGAGTGGAGACATCAATTTTCTTAATAAGCACAACTTACGATATTAAGTTTTAGATCACAGTACAAGAATACAGAATGCAATATACTGAAAATATCTTTCATTTGCCAAGCCATGCCTGCATACTCCATGAACAGACAAGATTTTTTTCCTGCCTCAGACACTCAATTTTCAATACTCAAGTATAATTTTAATATGCCTTATACACTGGCAAATATGGCATATTTAAACTTTCTTTCTGAAGAAAATAAAAAAGTGTTTTCTTTTGCTCTCATTCTTGTGCGTTTATCTAGGTGCTTCACGTAGCAAAACTCTCTTCTGCAAAAATTCACTGTGGATTTATGGTTCACTCCAGATGGGCTGTGGTGGATGTGATAAAATGCAAATGTGGGTTTTTTTCAATGCTAATTCTTCAAGAAAGAAGCCAATCCTAAGGCAGGGTGTATGGAGCAAATGAGGATATTAACAACATGTGGCTTGAACCAAGATTCTTTTTTTTTAACTACTAACAAGCTTCTAGTTCAAAGGAACTCTATTAGCCCAGGTAGGCATGTGACAGGCCAGGGGAGAAGCTGCAGAAGAGAATAAATGTAAAAGGCGAGGTGTAAAGATAGCAGTGAGGTCAAGGTGAGGAAAAACTCATCTCAAAGGATCTGAATGGGACAACATAAGCAAAGGCAGAGGAAGAAAATAATGCATGAGATTCAACTATGTTGGAATGTAGGTAACTGAGAGGAAAAGGCTCATCGCACAACAAATAGCCTGGAGTCTGCCAGAAAAGGATCAACTTCTCCAAGAAATAAAGAAACTAAGAACTCACAGGTGTTGGCAGCAAGTAAAAGTATATGGAAGTAGAAAGACGAGGCAGAGAAGAGTCCAGAGACAGAAAGGAGAGAATAAAAAATGAATACATTCCTAGGGCATGTATTTTTAAAGCATCCCAAGTGAATTAGGAGACTTGGGAAAGAATGGCAAGGGACTTAGCTTTGGAGTAATATCTGGATTACACACCCGGGCTTCACTCTGTTAGTAAGGGGTACACTCAGCCCCCACTCACTAGTCTCCTATCTAGACTAGCAATTCTCCCCTTGTTCCTCCTCCCTGCTCATTCTTCCCTTGAGGAGGGGCAGCGACCTGCGTGATTGGTGAACTGCTTTTTGTGACTCAGCCTCTTCTTCCCACCTGGGCAGCCAGATGCCTATAGAAAGCACACATTCTCTGATGCTCAGTGTCATAAGCTCACAGGATAAGGCCTGCAGGTAAATCGGCTGAATTCTGGGGAGACTAACCCACTCAGCTAGTAGAGCTAACTCATTCCTCAATCTACTATTTATCAGTTATAAAGATAATACATTGATCTCTATTATTTTACTCCTTTTCTCTCAATTGGTTCTAAATTTGGGTGGAAAGATAGGTACAAGCCAATTTCAGAGGTGTTAAAATGTAAAGAAAATGTGCATCTTAGAATTGACAAAACACAGTAATTTGGTACCTTAATATTATGACTTGCTAATTTGCGTGAGTGTATACTTGTAAGAAAGACAGAGAGAAGGAGAGAAAAGGGAGTGAAGAAGGAGAGGGGACAGAGATTACTAATATTCAAATATCAATTACCCAAATAAGAGCTTACCTATACATATCCTTATATTTCCTGTAGACACAGAGGCTCTGCTTGGGTTTCAATTCTAAAACCGACATCACCAATCCATTTGTTTTTTTCTACTGGAATACAACTTTAATCCAGCAGAACTGGAAGTTATGAAAAGTTAAGGTTATATATCCACTTAGGCTTAGAGACTAGGGTAAGTTTTGTAAACTAACATCCTTGATTACTTTTCTACAGTTTTGGGAGAACTGCTGAGATTGGTCTTTCACATCAATCTCATTGCAATGCTATTTATCCAAAATATGAAATGGGAAAAATGGAAGAATTGTTTAAGGAGGAAGAACAGAGGTGATTTTAGAGTTCGATTTTCTCACTGAGTCTTCATTAGCTTGACTGAGGTGTTTGTTAAGAGTATACTGAATGTCCAATGGACCCACATTAACCGTAAATTTAAATTTATCCATAGGCAAATATAAATGAGATTTAGATGTTTATTCCTACAATTTATTCTCACTTTCCGTAAAACATGGTGGCCTAAAAATTTTCCCAATAACAAGATATTGGATCTTATACCATTTCTGTGTAAAGCACTTTTCTGAAAGCACAATGCATAAAGTAAAATATACTAATATGAATACATGTGGCTCCTTTATTATCTAAATAGGGCCAAAGAGATCTAAATAAACATATCATATCAGATTTTTCAAAATGTGGTTTTATGACTTTTAGATCATAACAGTTATCAGTTTAAATTTTTATTTTTTGTGCAAATCATGTGTTAATAATGGACACACAGGACAAGGAAACTACAGCTTCAGAATAGTATTTTATAAAAGTTCCATATATAAATAAGGGAACTTTGCATTAATTATAAAAAACTGCAATACCAACAAAAATACTGATGGGATATATGAGAAAAATACCAATACATGTACTGGGATATATTAGAGAAGAAAGAATACTCTTACAGCCTCCTTTGCACATGTCTGCTGTATAGAAACAGGCAGGTTATTAGTTCTTCCATGTAGCACAGAGTCATTGGTAGTCCTTAAAGTCTTTAAAAAGAAAAAGTTAAAAAAAAATAGCCTTTTGGTAACAGTCTCCAAATTAAAAAAAAAAACCAAGGTGGAAAAGTGCTTAATTCTAATGCATTCTTATATTAAAATTAATACTTTTGTACCATTACATACATACCCGTAATCAAGTTTCTAATCATGCTACAACTCCCAAACACTGTAAAATAATTTTGTTCTTTTCGTATCAATGCATTTTCATTTTCACTAGAACTAATTACCTTTAAATAAATGATTCAGAGATGTCAAAAGCGACTCTCAGGGAATGTTTCAAGAGGTCCCAATTTCCTGAATTATAGCCTAGAACATCTGCTTAGCAATCTGGCAAGTAGTATGAAGCCAAAACAGAGCATCTCATATATAGTAGTGGTATCTGACCTCAAGAATGTGACAGCTGGCTATTTGCCTGTAACCTTTATTCTGTAAAAAATCTAAAATTCTGTATGCAAGAGAGACTAGTAAAAACAAGAGTGCCAACACCAGAAGCATGGAGTGTAAAAGGAAAACAAGTCGCTTTAGGAAAGTAGAATTATTGGCTTCTTCATGCCAAAGGAATTAGAAAACATTGTTAAAAGAACTTTACTTACAAAAAAAATTTAAAGCAACAACTTGATTTTTCTTATAACACAGAAAAAAAAACATGTAAAAAGTTAAACCTGTTCTAAAATTGGAGAAAGTAAAATTAAACTTAAATTGGACCCTCCCAGAAATGAAGTGCTTAAGATACAAACTGTCAGAAGCATTCCAGGATAGAATCAGCTAGAAAAGAAATGAGTTTATCAACTGTATAAGTACAAAATAATTCTCTTCAAAATGGCAAGCAGCAGTTACAAGCCACTTGACATAGACTCTTAAACCAGTTATAAACATACCAGTTGGAGGGGGTCCATAAGTGGACTGGTGAGTACAGCAAGTAAACATCACACTGTTGTAGACATCAGTAGTTTCAACATAACCTTCACTAATAAGCAGGATTATGACGCTAACTTGACCAGATAGGAAATCACACTTAGTTCAGTCTAATCTAGATTAATAGATGTTGGGAGTTGAACTAGTCTCAGATTCAGACGTCTAGAAACACAGTAATCTTTCACGAGATTTAATCCTTTAAGATCATGGCTGACCACCAGTTACTAATAAGGTATGTGTAATTTACAAAATCTCTTAATGGAAAGGGGATTTGAAATTTCCCACTGTCTACTATATTTTCATGACATTTACAATTATTTCAAAAGTGACTGCAAATATGCTTGACAATATGTAGATGATGGCAAAGCATTTTTATGAGAGCTGGCAGTGGATGGTTACAATAAGGACAATGGAAATAACCAACAAGATATGAGACTGGGGGTTATATTTGAGGCAACAGTGAAAGAAGCCTTAAACAAAGTGCCACTTATCCAGCAGTCAGATTGTGGCACCTTCAATTATGCAATACTCTTGGACCCAGAAAAGTATATCTAACCGTGTTCACACTAATCTTCAAGTCTTATATGGTAGAAGATACGCCAGTAGGTAAAAACTACTTTTACTGAAATCATACCTCAAGCAATTCAAGAACGACTTCCATGTGAGAAGAATACTAAGAAATTCCAGTAGGCAATTAGGAACTAGGAAGGCTTTCAGAAAGAAGAAAAAGAAAGAGCAGAGGTGATGTAATAAGTATACAGGATGTTCAAGGAATGGAAAGTATTTCAACTGAAGCACAGAATACACACGAAAGAGAAAAAACCCTAACTCTTTTGTGATAACTTAGAGTGGACTTTGGCTGTATCTCAGTGTAAGTTATCCCTCGGATGTACTAATTGCTAGTTTCCAGATGCATCTTCCAATTCAGCCAACATTCTTTTTTCTCTTGAACTTTCAATTGAAATATTATATACATACAGAAAAGCACACAAATTTTAAGTATACAGCCCGATAAATTTTCATAAAGTGAACACATGTAACTAACAGACAGATTTTTTAAAAATGGGCACTACTAGCACCCCAGAAGCCCCCACCATGAAGCCACCCCTTTAAGCATAAATACTATCTTGACTTCTAATACCATGGATTAGTTTTGCTTGCTTTTGAACTTTATATAAATGGAACCATATAGTCTATACTCTTTCTGATTGGCTCCTTTAAAATAACAGTAAGTTTGAGAGGTTCATCTATGTTGTTGCATATAGTTGTAAGTTTGTTAATCTTACTGCAATATAATATTCTACTGTATAGATATAGCACATTCACAATCTAAAATTAGAATTAAGAATTGGATTTATAGAATACTTAGATAATAATTACGATTAGATAATAATTACAATAATTAGAATTACCATTCTACTACTGATGAGTATTGACACAGTTTCAGTTTTTAGAAACATAAATAGTGCTGCTATGAACATACATGTTAAAAAGTGTGGGGTGCTGGAGTTAACTCATACTGGTTCATGAGAACACATTGTTAAATTTTCAGGAATTCTGAATCAGTTACACAAAACCACTATTAAAAATTAAATTATGTACTCTTACAAATAAATGTGACATACTTAGAGCAAATATAATAAATACTCATCACTTCCTAGTTATTTTACTATTATCTATGCTCTTAGGGTTATTAATGTTTATTGTATCTGTATGGTAGAACTATTACATAATGATGGAATACTATGTATTTCTTCCCATCTCTGTGTTCAGTGACATCAGATTGGCAGCTTGAAATTCGCCATGGCTTTTATATAGTACTTATACCATGGAAATTGGCAAATGCTACAAATCAGGGCTTCATTTATTATTTTGTTGACAGTTTAGACTTAAGAATGTGATGTAAAAATGTTAATTATACAGATTAAACTTAAAAGTCTGTCTTGTCTGTAGCTGCGACACTGTGAATCACATATAATATTAAGAAAATATTCTTCAAGTATTTGAAAACTATAATCCAAGGCACTCATATAATTAATGAATAAATGAAGACTGGACATATGTCTTTGTTTCACTTTTATCTTAGTGTTAACACAATGAAAATGTCAGTCATTATGCAAATCATATCACAATTGACAATGTTAACTGTAACCACAGGATGGCTATGGATACAAGAGTTCAGCAAAAATCAACAAAAGCATTCTAAAACAGTCAACTGGGAAGAATATGGTGGCACATGCACCTCAAAAACAACATGTCTGAAATAAGATTTTCAACTTCCTCAGTGTTAAAATATCACTCCTCTTTAGTATTCCTCAGCTCAGTTAATGATAACTACCATCTCCCCTATTAGACAAATCAGAAACCCAGGTGTCATATTTGAGGCTTTTCTTTCCTTCACTTCCCACATAACAATTAGTCATCATAATAGCTCTCGTATCTCCCCAGTTCTATACATGCCCACTGGTTCCTCAGTTCAGTCTACCATTTTTGCTCACATATGTTCTATCAATAGTATCTTACTGGTCACTTAATCCACTCCTCAGGCTTGTGCCAGAATTAACGATCTAAAAAACAAATTTGACCACGTCATTTCCCTATTTTGACACTATTCAATGCTGCTCCATAACCCTTAAAACAATTTACAAATACCTTAAAAGGACACATCTGGCCCTGATAATGTCTGCAGCCTTAGTCTTACAATCTCTGTCTGTGTTCAAGCTGTATTCAACTAATCCCTCTATCTGGAATACCTCTCTCCACCTCCAAGTACCTACTCATACCCGAGGATTTTATGTAAATATTAATTCTTCTGGGAAGCATTTCTATAGAGATGGCATTAAGAGATGCCTCCATTATGCTCACTTAAGATACCCTATGCTTATAGTTTTGGGCACATATCACAATGCACTGAATTTGCTTGTATCCCCCATTAAACCACAGTCTTGAGGGCAGCCACTATGTTTTATGCAATACTGTACCTCCGTAAACTTAAACAGTGCTTGGTCCTTAATACATTCTTGATGGATCTACGGATGAATTGGAGGATTCACGGATGGATAGGATGGATTTTACAAAGTAAGAAGGTTAGAACAAAATTTTTACCATTAACAACTCTGGGTTTAAAAAAAGTCATTTTCAGAAGGCTTATGTTTCACATCCTCCAATTACCCCTGAAGGTTAATATTAGAAGCCCACCTACACCACCTAGGCAGTGCTAAAAACCACTTAATCCCATGTCCTTTGGGTCCATAGAATAATTGATAATTTGGATCCAGAAAAATCATTACCAATACAATTAGATGCTCAAAAGAGACCCAGTCGTACTGTTAGAGGAATAAGACATAAAGTGGCAGGATTTGTAGACTAAAAGGGAGAGAGCAAAACAAAACAAAATACTAAATAATTAGCACCTCCACCTTTATAACTATAATATTCATTAAGTACTCATTATGTGAAAGCTGTTACAATAAGAATTTACATGGTTCATGTTCCTATTTAAGAACAGGGGAACTGGGGCTTCCCTGGTGGCATAGTGGTTGAGAATCCGCCTGCCAGTGCGGGGACACGGGTTTGAGCCCTGGTCCGGGAAGATCCCACATGCCATGGAGCAACTAAGCCCACGTACCACAACTACTGAGCCTGCGCTCTAGAGCCCACGAGCCACAACTACTGAGCCCATGCACTGCAACTACTGAAGCCTGCGCACCTAGAGCCTGAGCTCCACAACAAGAGAAGCCACCTCAATGAGAAGCCCATGCACCACAACAAAGAGTAGCCCCCACTCACCGCAATTAGAGAAAGCCCACAAGCAGTAATGAAGACCCAATGCAGCCAATAAATAAATAAATAAATAAATTTAAAAAAAGAAAAGGGGAACTGAAATCACATATTATTATCTTTTAACAGATTTAACAAAAAGATGGTGCCTGCCAATAAACCATCACATTTCTCTCTTTTGCTAATGAAAATTCTTCTATCCCTTCATCCATAAAAAGGTTTAAAAATCCACTTCAGGCACAGTGGTAAGTGCTTTTCATATATTTTGTCATTTAATAGTCAGGATAATCCTATGAGTTTGGTATTATTATGATATCATTTTATGGATTAGAGCAAGACTACACAATTCAGAACACTTGATCAAGTCACACAAATATTAAATCACAAAGCTAAACCTGGCACTAGGAATGTTTAGCCCCAAAGCCTGTGTTCTTATCCAGTAAAGTGCATTGCCAGGCAATGATAAAACGTACTGAGATGCCCTCAATGAGGTCACAGTTTAGTGGGAAACAAAAGCACACATGTAAAATTTGACAAATAGCATTGTTATTATACTACAAGTTGTTACAGGGTACAGTTCGGTGCATACATTCTAAATAAAGGAATAAGATACTTTGGAAAGCTATAGTATTTAGGAGGCTTAATTGTATCTTGCTTGTACATTAAGAAAGTAATAAATTGAGCTGCATAAGCTCAAGATGAGACAACGATATGGCTTTCCACTAAATGCTTCCTTAAAATAATTTTTTTTTTTTTTTGGCCATGCCGCACGACTTGCATGGGATCTTAGCTCCCCAACGAGGGACTGCACGTGCCCTCGGCAATGAAAGGGTGTAGTCCTTACCACTGGACAAACAGG
Organism: Delphinus delphis; assembly: GCF_949987515.2. Taxonomy (NCBI): domain Eukaryota; kingdom Metazoa; phylum Chordata; class Mammalia; order Artiodactyla; family Delphinidae; genus Delphinus; species Delphinus delphis. Next base: position 97,823,040 of record NC_082685.1, on the reverse strand, counting down.
GAATTCCCTAAAATAATTCTTAATGTTAGTAATTCTTTATGACAAATGTATCTAATATGGAAAAAAGACCTCATATAAGGAGCAATATTAGAGCTAATGAAAAAGTTCTCAGGAATTGAAAACAGAAATTAAGACTGTACAAACAGTTATTTATTACGTGTGTGTGTGTATATATAACTTCTTTTCAAAAGCAATCTTAAATCATACTATCTATGGTATTTATACAGATTTGAGCATCATGAACTATACAATATAACAGGTAACACCATTCATGCCAATTTTTCTCTCCTATAAAATTGTTTCTGTAGTATGTTGAAACAAAATGCTTAGGCAAAATTAATCATCTGAAGAGTAAAAATAAAATTTCTAATAGGCAATCTCTAATAGTTGAAACTCTTCTCTGGCTAAATTAACTAACTCATTTAATTTAGTCTTCATAAAATATAAACGCTACAATTGTTTTTCACTTTTAAGATTAAATTTTAGAATTTTATTACACGAAATAATAAAAAGAGGAGTCTTAAGAAATTACTGGGTCAATATATATATATATATATATATATATATATATATATATATATATATATTTTTTTTTTTTTTTTTTTTTTTTTTTTTTTTGCAGTACGTGGGCCTCTCACTGCTGTGGCCCCTCCTGCCGCGGAGCACAGACTCCCAATGCACAGCCCCAGCGGCCATGGCTCACGGGCCCAGCCGCTCCGCGGCACGCGGGATTCTCCCGGACCGGGGCACGAACCCGCATCCCCTGCATTGGCAGGCGGACTCCCAACCACTGCACCACCAGGGAAGCCCCTGGGTCAATATTTTTAATTGCTTATATAACATTGACTATTTCAAATTTTCCTTTTTAAAACTGGCTCATGGCTTTAAACTTGTTAATGTATTTTCTGTGTTTCCTACACAACTCGGTTTTTTTCTCTAAAGTGAACGCTGCAAATTGCCTTGGATGGGCAATAATGAAAAAGCAATACCATTTATTAATTTTGTATAAGTTACCTTCCACCCCTGAGATTCCTTGGAGGGGAAGAGCATGTCTGAATTTCACCAAACAGTGCCAAAGGCAGAAAGTGAGAGAAACTAAACAAATGCATGGTGGAGGGAGAGAAAATGCCTGCAGCAGCAAATGACCTACTACATACCTCGTTAAACAGGCTTTGATGTTATAATTTGTTCATTTCTGGAGGAAAAAAGATAATTAACAATAGTTTAAGTTTGTTCTGATAGAAGTATTTAACTTCTATCTGTGTAAGTTTTTGATCACAAACAACACACACTGTTCAAGAGGGCAGTCCACTTCCAAACCATTATAATACTAAGTAAATGTGCAAGAAAAGCTCAATGAAAAGACATTTTCTTACTATCAGAAAATGCAAACTAAGAAGTACATTAAACTTTCCTTAAGAAAGTTTTAAAATATTGTTGGCATTTGTTTCTCCAGATAAATGGTTTTTTTAAATATTTTGAAGACCAATTCATTGTAAGAAAAGGTAATTTTATTCAAATATGCAGCTCATGGTATGAATAAGCAAGTACTCATTTCCCAACAGAATTGACAAGTCTTTCAAATAATGGTTTATTTTTTTTCAAAAAATCAACACAGCAATTTGGAATTTCAACATACACAGATATTTGTATGTATGAAGGCATGTGTGTTTCTGTATATGATGTAATCATGAGTATGGTTCAAAACATACCTATTTTTAATAATAAATAAATTGATCCTTATTAAAGTAAGTTACTATTTAACAACCTATGTTCAAGCTGTACCATAACGAAATACATAAATGCATACGTATGTAGCTTCGTACCTTAAACTTTATCCTTTATTTATTTATTTTTATTTATTTATTTATTTTTTGCGTTATGCGGGCCTCTCACGGTTGTGGCCTCTCCCATTGAAGAGCACAGGCTCCGGACACGCAGGCTCAGCGGCCATGGCTCACGGGCCCAGCCGCTCCGCGGCATGTGGGATCTTCCCGGACCGGGGCACGAACCTGTGTCCCCTGCATTGGCAGGTGGACTCCCAACCACTGCGCCACCAGGGAAGCCCTATCCTTTATTTTTAACTAGATTTCCATTCTCTGTGTAATCATAAAGATAACTTAATAGAATTGTTTTAAATAGGCTTAAAGATAACTTAATAGAATTATTTTAAAAGCTTCAGTCACACTATTAAATATGGGAAAACTGAAAACAATAACAAAAGCAACTGTCTTCACTATCAAAAGGAAAAGCAAAGCTGAATTGCTTACTTAACAGTATTTCCCCTAACTTTTTAAATTAGTTTCTTTTGGATACACACTTACATGACTTAACATTATCACTGTATTACTGCACAAATAAAAGGTCAAAGGAGAGCTTCAAACAAACATTAATTTTCTCCAGTGATTATGAGAATATTTCATTCTGTAGTTTTAATAAAATAATAAATTGTGAAATAACTCATTTTCATTCAGAATTTAATTTAATGGCATTGTATGTTCATTATAGCTTAAACTCTAGGTAACAAAAAAATAATCGTTTGAGAAGCAAGAGGGAGGGGATATGGGTATATATGTAGACGTATAGCTGATTCACTTTGTGATAACAGCAGAAACTAACACACCATTGTAAAGCGATTATACTCCAATAAAGATGTTAAAAAAATAGTTTGCTATGCTATATCATTTCTATATGGCATTCATAACCTAAATTGACTTAAATCTTATGATCATATAAAAATCAAATGTGCATGACCCTGAAACTATATCAGTTTTTTGCTTTGTTTTCTTTTGTCGTTTAGCCATGCTGTGCAGCTTGCAGGATCTCAGTTCCCCGACCAGGGATTGAACCCAGGCCAGGGCAGTGAAAGCCCAGAATCCTCACCACTATGCCACCAGGGAACTCCCACTCCCATATATCAGTTTTTTGGGTTTTTTTTAAATTGTAGAATGTATACCTAACACAATACTATTGGTGCTTTTAATTTTTTATTACTACTACTTCAAGCCTTCTTCCATAGCCTTCAAGCTTCATGAGGTATACTCATCCTTGTATATCCATTTCATAAACAAGGTACAATCTCCTTTTCAATAAGGATTATAAACACAAAGCAACAACATAGGTCCTAAGATTGTTACATCTGATTGCATACTTGACAGTATGGAGTTACTGATTATATTTACATTTGGAGTAAACTGATAAAAGTTTATTTTAAAAGTTTAAATATAGAAGTACATGATTCTAAATATACAAAGTATGCAAAGATACTCCACCTAATTCTTACAACTGCAATTTTTAAGTGGTGATTTGTTTTATGTCCAGGAAAACAAAAAACTATATATCCTATGCTTTAAAAAAAAAAAAAGAGTTAAAATACTAGCCTGTTACTATTCAGAATTACTACTGAAATCCAGCTTAATTTAGGAAGTTATATTACAAATAAAAAGCAGGTAGTTAATAGAGGTGTCTTTTCACATTAAATCTTTAACTCAATTAGGCATTAGTTAGAATTTCTAATATCATATTGAAATAGGCAATTTATCTAGGAATTAATATTTTTAAATATGCCTTTTATTTACATCATGTAAACAGTTGAAAAAAAAATCACCAACAAATAACATCACACATGAAGTGCTACTGAACTAGTCCCCTGGAAACTAATAATTTTTTACCCTTAAATTTGCTTAACATTATTTTCTTTAAAATACTTTAGCGATTATTTAAATATAGTACATTCAGTTTAAAGCTTGGTGACTTAGACTAAAAGTGCAAACTATACTTTCACAAATTACCTACGTTTCATAAATTTCCTGCCTCGATTATTCCAAGTAAAATTTTAGACTATTTCCTACTACTAAAGGGTGACATTTTCCATTTTAGTTCTCAAAATAAAATAACTTAGGGGACAAACTGATAAATACTGGAAGTAATTTTTTTAAATGATGTTCAAGATAAACAAAAGTATAAAGGCTAAAAACCAAAAGAAACCAAAAGTACAGTGAGAAACGCAAAGCTGACCTCTCTTTAATCTTTTCTTGTTAAACCTAGGGTACTCAAGAATTGTCAACTAATTAGTCCATTTTATTGATGACATTTTTCTCTAGGGAAGTTATTTTAGAAGTTTAACCCTGGAGCAAGTCATAGCTTCTCCAGTCTTTGAAAGTGTCCAGAGCATTGATTATAACTGCAGGAGGTGTTACCTTCTACCCCAGAGAATCTCACTCTGCACAATCTTACACACTCTCTCACTCCCAAAATAGCTTTGATTCAGCAATTCAAACTGCTTCCGCTGATATTAAAGGAAGAACCACAGAAAACGGATCAGCAGTTAAAATGAAATAGAAGTGGGGCGGGGGGGGGGCGGAATACAGATCATGGATATAGTAGCACAAAGCTCAAGAGTAAAGCAGATTTGAAAAAGACATCAGAGTGACTCAAAAGGGAACAACATGACAGAAATTAAACAAGATTTTTATGTTTGCCTTCTGTGCATTTAAACTCATCTCAGCCTCCACTGAAATTCTTATCATACATAAACCCCAAGGCTTTCAGCATACTGTCAAAACCACACCCTCTCTTTCTCTTTCTAAGTCTCCAGAGTCACTTCCTAGGTAGCCAAGAAAAAAGACAGAAGAATTCAAATATCCATGTAATTGAGAAACAGACCATTTTATAACCAAATTCTGATTACAAACAATATTTTTTCATGTAAAAATGTACCTAATTGTTTTAAAATCCAGTATTTTTTCTCTTGCACTTAATGAAAAGGCCTAGGTCTACTTTAAAAGTTATTTGAAGTCAGGAATAAACACAGGGTAGAGGACCAGAAATAAGACATGAGGGGCCTTGCAATATCTTTCTTGGGATGATGTCAGAATATCAAGGTGCTCTATGCTGTCATAGTTAGCTTTCCACTTGACTATAGAAAAAGCTTAAGTATATGCTTAATTAGTAATTAGTTCAGTACTAGAGAACAATCTAGATTCAAAGAGCTATCATCACAGAATGGCTTATTCACATCTATCTCAGAAACAGTGACCAAAATTCAAGAAGGTAATTGGATTTTTAAAACCGAACGTCGTTTTTTTCCCCCTCAATTCACTCATGACAGGGCCAGAAGGTAATGATATATCTGCCATGATGCAATGAGCAGACCTGTCTTCTGTCAAGAGTTGAAATCATGAAGGAATAAGCTGTCGTTAACAACCTCTCTCCAAACACTAGAGCTGTCATTTCATTGTTTTCTTTTGCTGGCATGGGGGCTGGTGTGGTGGCCTCATATACCTTGTCAGTTCAGTAATGTGCTAAGCTGTTAACCTTTTCTGGAATTCTTGACTTGAGCAATCTTTTATGAAGACTATAATGTAAGAGCTTATATTTTCTTTGATTCCTTTATGGTTCTCTCAAAGTTTACTTTTAAAATTTGGAATTAGTGCTTTTGGTTTCAACCTATAGTTTAGTAGTCCATATTTCAAATAGAAAAAAAAAAGCACTTACTTTTAAAAGGTTTGAAATGTAAGTTATAGTGATCTAAATTCAGCCAGTCTTTAAGGGGAAAAAAATCAATAATTATTTAAAGTTTCTTGTAGTTTTATAATCAAACATTTAAACTCTTTTAGGAATGGTTAAATGAATAACTATAATAGTATATTCATATTTTCTTTAAAAAAATTTAATAATAAAATAATATCTTTTTAAAATTATAAAAGTAATAATTGCTCAAGGCAAAAAAAAAAAAAGAATTGAATAGGAAAATTGAAAATGAATGATAAAAGAAGAAACCTCATGGTTTCTTGCATAGACTTCCAGGAACATCAATGTACATCGATGTATCCATGTAGGTATATGTATATACATGTAAGTGTACATTTTAACAAATAGTCTCATTCTTATGTTTTCAATGGAAAACTCTTAGACATCATTTCATATGAATGAACACATATACACACATATAACTCATTCTTCTTAATAATTACACAGTCTTCCATGATAAGAATATACCATCATTTAATAAATATTCCCCAAATTGGATATTTAGGTAGTTAGAAGTTTTCATGTTATTACAGACTGCTGTGATTAGCATCCTTGTACATATACTCTGTATACTTTGTTTACTCTTCTAGTGTAAATTCCTACAAATGGAATTTAGGGTCAAACATTAACACACATATTTAATTTGGGGAGATATAACCCAAACTGCCATCTTATTGCTTCAATTTACATTCTGACCAATATCTAAACTTGGTATTATCATACAATTTATTGTATGATAATTTACCAATTTATCTGCCAATCTTATATGTTGAAAACTGGCACCTTGTTTTAATAACCATTTCTTTAATTCCCAATACTCTGAATGACTATATTTTAAAGAAGCACAAAAGTCTATGAATCATTTCAACAAAAGTATATCTAAAAGGTCCAAGCAATTATCATGTTTTTGAGGTCTCTGAGAACTTAAACATGCATCCCCTGCGAAACTATATTCTACTTATAAACTGCTACATGGTACTGCTACTGTTAAAAATAAAAACTATGTCCTATATTGATACAGGACTTCTGACTACTATCTACTAACTGTCAATGCCCACTAGAATCCTCTTAAAATTTCCGTGTCACCAACTCTGTCAAATACGTATGTTAAAATTGCAAGATCGGGGCTTCCCTGGTGGTGCAGTGGTTAAAAATCTGCCTGCCAATGCAGGGGACATGGGTTCGAGACCTGGTCCGGGAAGATCCCACATGACGCAGAGCAACTAAGCCTGTGCACCACAACTACTGAGCCTGTGCTCTAGAGCCCCTGTGCCATAACTACTGAAGCCCACACGTCTAGAGCTCGTGCTCCGCAACGAGAAGTCACCGCAATGAGAAGCCTGCTCACTTCAACTAAGAGTAGCCCCCTCTCACTGCAACTAGAGAAAGCCCGCGCACAGCAACGAAGATGCAACAGAGACAAAAATAAATAAATAAAACAAATAAATTAAAAAAAAGAAATAGCAAGATCGTGCAGTACTTAGTTGGAAGACTAGGAACTGAAGGCAGTAGTTAGGAGGTGTTACCAAAAATTTATTACTCAAATCACTGGGAAAAATCATATCCTATTTTAGATAACCATCTATAATGGCTCCATGTACATCTGTGGAAAAAAATCCTAAAACTGTAATCAATCAGCTTAACAAATGTGTCTGTCAAAATGGGGGGAGGGAACCCAAAATGGAGTAAGAAAGCAGAAATCAAAAAGTCAACAGCCAGAATAGAAAAGCTAAGTTACTGCTTATTAAAAGGGAAGCAAATGATTTAAAAACTAAAAAGCTCTAAATCAGCTTTCAAAGTATGTGGTTCATATCAGTCAAGCAACAGTTTATGTAGTCTTCAATTTAGTCATCTTATAATCATAGTGATTTCTAAAAGAAAATCCTAAAATATTCTACTTTGACGAATATTGCTACGTAAGGACGTCATCTCCTGAGGTTTACAAAGCATTTTGTTATATAGAAAATTACTTTAATGTTATTTGTTTTAAAAAGATATGAGTTGCAGACTTCCCTGGTGGTGCAGTGGTTGAGAATCCGCCTGCCAATGCGGGGGACACAGGTTTGAGCCCTAGTCCGGGAAGATCCCACATGCCGCGGAGCAACTAAGCCTGTGTACCACAACTACTGAGCCTGCACTCTAGAGCCTGCAGACCACAACTACCGAGCCCTCGTGCCACAACTACTGAAGCCTGAGCACCTAGAGTCTGTGCTCCACAACAAGAGAAGCCACCGCAATGAGAAGCACGTGCACCGCAACGAAGAGTATCTCCCGCTCGCCGCAACCAGAGGAAGCCCACGCGCAGCAACGAAGATCCAATGCAGCCAAAAATTAAAAAAAAAAAAAAAAAAAAGATATGAGTTGTAAAGGGACTACCTATCATTGGAATAACCACATAAAAAAATGTAATTAAAATGCTATACTGAATTCTTTTGATTATCTCTACTCCTTCCACAAATCACACTAAAACATTAGTTTTAAAAAATATGGATGGTTTACTTTTCACTGTACACTTTCATATATTATTTGATTCTTGAACCATGTGACTATATTGCCATTTAAAAATTAAATAAAAATATATTTTATAGTAGGGGCGGTATTAACCCATCAGGACGAAACTAATGGGAAGACAGTAAGCTGATGGAATTTGTTTGGTATTACAGAGGAAATTCTAACTTAAGCCTCTGGAGATAAATAATAACTAGAAGCAAGCCAACCCACCCACAGAATTTCAGAGAAACTCAAAATTCGGGGTGCCAGTTTTCTTGGAAAGTAGAGGTAGGGCTTGAGTCTAAAAACAGAGGCAGTAGTTGTAAGTTCACATAAGATGCAGTTACCCATCCCCCCGAAGCCAAACAAACCAAAAAACCAAAACCTGAAAACCAAAACACGGGTCAAAATCTCACATTGCACAGCCAACCCCGTCAGAGATCAGTGGTTTCTCCATTAGAGAAATTTATCCAGAGAAGGACTAGAAGGACATCAGATCAGGAAAGGGGAAGAGAGAGACACAGAGCTCAAATCAGGTGTACTGTGCAGAAGTCTGCAAAATGAATAAAGAGAGAGCTCCATAACAAAATATGATGAAAGAACTTTAAAAATTCTACAGGGCTAAAAGAAAAAGTAGGTAACCTCCCAGAAACTAGAGCAAAAATAGATGGAAAATAAGAGAGAAAGTATAGTCAATTAGATAAGACAATTAGAGGCTCAGTCCAGAACTCCAAAACCAAATGAAAATTCCAGAAAAAGAGATTAAAATTATCAAAAAACAACACAACAAAATATTCTCAGAATTGAGAATCATGAATGTGCAGTACAGAATGAAAGGAATCACCACATCCCCAACACAATGAATCAAAAAACCCACACCAAGAAACCTTCTCAAAAGCAGTATGATTCAATTTCTTAAAACCAGGGAGAAGGAAAAGCAGCTTCCGTGGAGGGAAACAAAAGGATTCAAGATCAGAATGGTACTGGACTTCTCAATTAAAACACTGCAAGTAAAACAACAATGAAACAAAACCTTCAAATTTCAGAATGAAAATGATATTCAGATTGGAATTCTATGACTAGATGAATTATGAAAATAAAGTGAGCAAGTAAAATAAAGGTATTTTTCATAAATACTAGGTTTCAAAAATTGATCTCGTATTCCCTCTTTGATGATTCCAACAAAATGAGAGCATATATCCAAAAAGCTACCGTCATTAGATCAAGGAAACAGGAGGTCAAACACCAGAGAGAATCTAAGTGGAGTCCCGGGAAGAGAGACAGGGAGGCAGGCTGAGAAAGTGACCAGTCAAGATTGGGACAGAAGTCCACAGAGTTCCAAAAGAGAGCTCTCCAGAAGAACATGAAACCATAAGATTATCTGATAAATTTAACCATGTAAAAAATTAGAAAGGCCAATCAGAATTAACAACTATTACAAAGAAAACAGAAAACAGTTAGGAAATTATTAATTCTATGAAAATAAACTTGTAGCAGAAATGAGTAGCAACCACAGTACCTACTTGGTTCAGTCATAAGCAATATTAAAGTAGTAGTAATACTGTAAAGCTTGATTGCTGAATTAATCCAAAAACTGTGGGAATGGGAAAGAGATTCTTATGTGCCATAAAAGAAAGTGACTGATAAATCAAGAGACAGCACTATAATTAAAAAATGTTGATATAGAGAATATAATTAAAACCAAAAAGTATTGAGAGTTATTACATCTAGGGAACAGAACTAACAGCTGAGGAAGGATTAGGAAAGGATAACCTTTATTTTGATGTATGTCATTTGTTTTTACTTGATTTTTAAGATTATATGCTTGTATCCTCTGATGTTCTACAGTTTTATTTTAATAAGTTTTAAGTGTAGATTTATCTGTCTTGCTCAAGATATGCCATGCTTCTTCTACAAAGATTTGTGTCTATATTCTCATAAACACTCTACCACTAATATATTGCTTTTTCTCCCATTCTTTTCTATTGCTTTTCTGAAACATCTATTAGAGGATTATTAGATCTTATTCTATTCTCCATGACTTTTTATCTATTATAATTTTTTTCTCAGGTTTTCTCTGCTATATTCTATATACTGTATTCCCCAATTCTAACTTTTAATTTACTAACTCTCTTCAACGGTGCCTGATAGTTTTGCTTGACTTGACTTTTCTTTGTAATGAATCATTTCCTCAAATAATTTGTAGTTTCTGACTACAAATTCTTCTTCATTAGGGATTTATCCTGAATTGTAAAGTGTTGCTGTTGGCACTTTTATGTTTGTTTCCACTTGGTAACCCAGAAGTTTCATCAGTCCAAAGTCCATTTTTACATGAATTTACAGTGCTTGAGATTCCCACACTAAATAAGTTGTCTCAATTCAAACTGCAAATCTAAATCCACCTTTGGGTTAGGATCTGTGGCTTCTATATCTCAGGGGAGGCTGTTTATTTACCCCACCTGGCACCTCTGGCAAACTGACTTTTGCACCTCTAAAAACTAAAAAGGCAGAAGCTTCCAGGGTCTTAGTTTTAGATCCTGCCTCTCAGGCTCAAAGCTGTGCTGTGGACCCCTTGGGGCCTAGGTCTTATACCTCATCAAATATCACCTTCGGGCTGCCACACCCTCCAGGGATTTACCACTGGGGTTTTAAGTTCTTTCTTGTAGTCAGGAATTTAAAGATTCTTTTTCTATCTTTTGAACATAACTAGGTCTTTAATATTTTTGTTATTGCTATGTTTTATTCCATTATTTTTATGGGTGTTTAGTGGGAGGGACAAGTGACTGTTAATTAACTCAGTCCACCATGTTATAGAACCCAAATTGTATACATTACATTGATAAAAATAGCATTAATTTAAAAAACTTAGATATAACAGTATGAAAATTATATGCAAAGTAAGTAATTACGGAAATAGTAGAGTCTTCTGAATAATCCAACTATGAGAAATTAGAAAACAATGTAGGCTTAGTCAAGTTATCAGAATTCTCAAAAACTTATTAAAATTAAAAAAATTTAAGTCACATTGGATATGAATCACTTGTACTTTGAGAGTACTCTTTATAATTTAAACTTTTACTTCACTGATTTTATTATAAAACATTTTCTAGAACTTCTCATCCTCTGTCACACTAAATATAATTGCCATCAAGTCCCACCTTATGCATTACACCTAAAGCCTGAAAAGTATATATAAATTCTCAACCAATCCAAAAAGTATTACCTACGCCAGTGGTTCTCTTGTGGTGCCCAACGAGCAGCACTGGCAACACCTGAGATATTCTCAGATATGTAAATTCTCAGGCCCCAACCAGACCTTCTGAATTAAAACCTGGGATCTGAACAGGGCAATCTGTTTCAAGAAGCCCTCCACGTGATTCTGATGCATGGTAAAAATTTGACTTCATGGACCAGGGGCTTCCAAACTGCTCCCCATGAAACTTTTCGACAGTATATACATCTCAATCAGTCAAAGCCTGGATAGGGAGAGATCGGTGACATGTCTACGGTGCGAAATTTAAGGAGGCACTCACTCTCACGGTCCTACAAGGACTGCACATCATGAGAGTGACTGACCCCTTAAATTTTGTACCCCTGTACCACCCCTGCAATTAGTAATGAAATGAACTGTCACCTATTTTCCTTGCCCTTTTTATAGAGATCAACTAAAATGCCTGAAAAGATCAGAGAAGAAAGAAGTATGAGAAAATCTCAAACTGCACAATCAGACACTGAATAATTAGTACTTGGCTATATGATATACTGTTTCTTACTCCAATTAATATATTATGCAATTAAGATTGTTAAGCACTGAAAATATTAGCTATGCCTCCTGAGAAGCACTGTGGGCATTTATCTGATATGTACTATTTCTCCAACAAGAAATCTTAATACATTTTTAATAATAAAGTTCTTAAGTATCTAAACTGCAGGGATTAGAGTATCTGTAGTTTTTAAACTGTCATCTATGGAGCCCCAGGGTCAGGGAATAAATCTCAGGTGCTGTTGTGAGAATGGTTCCAATCTTCACTTCAGCTTCAACCAAAGTGGCTCCACAGATTCAAACACAAGTTTTGTTTTTTTTTACAAAACAGTCCAGTAGAGGCAGGGTTCTAGTGTTGGAAAAAAGTTTTAACCTTACCATGATATGACTCCTATTTTAGGACTTTTTATCTTATACTAAAAATCTGCAAGGAATATAGCATAAATATTATTAACAACACTGAGTAGAGATAATCTTGTCTGGCCTGAAAAATATCAGAATTTACTGCAGTTGTGATATGAAAATGGACAGACCATGGAAAACAGAGTAGTGGCTCCCAGCCCTTTGTAAACTATGGAAACATTTCTTTAAATACAATTTTAGAAAAAAGTCCAGAAAATAAAAACATGTAGGAGTAATCTGATTAAAAAGAATGAGACAACTTCTTTTTCCTTGTTAGTCTTCCTCTTTCTGCTTCCTAAAATACCATCCTTTCCCCCACCTGTCTCCGCACCCTCCAGCCACACACAAACACAGAGCAACCCTTGAAGAATTACCAGAGAAACACCATGAAAAAGTAAAACCAAAGTAATAAAATCACTTTATCTGAATTAAAAAGAGATATCCATTTTTAAATGTTCACCATGTAGAAAGTTACCAGAATAAAGTTCATAAAATTGAGAATAAAGTATATAAACTAAACTTTTCAAAGTACACAACATACACTAAATACTAAGGAACTTAGAAATCAGCTGCTTTATTTCAAGGAACCCTGAGCTGCTCTGACTGAGAAAAGCACAAAAATGGCAAGGCAATGAAATGCTGTTATCCCCCACTATTCCTACTTAAAAGGACAAAATGACTGACTATTCTAAAGTTACTGATAAACCTCCTCCCTCTTGTTTAGGATCTCAACAGATAGTTTGTTCAAAGGTATTTGGGATGGCTTTCCCTATACTCTATACTCTATAGCCCTATACTCCCCTATACTTCAAAAAACCCTGTACAACAATAAAATATTCTAGAATGGAAAAGGCTTAGCTGATCTAGTAGCACAGACAATATAATTTACATAAAGTATCTCACCAAGCACGTGTTTGTACAAACATCTGATTTTCTTTACTAAATTGTATGTTCAAATATTCACCAAATTGTGATCACATTTCACATGTAAAGTTCTTAAAATACATCAACAGCATCTGTTCTAACCACTAACTAATGTGCCAGAGAGTAAGTTCATTTCACTATTCATAACCTGAAATATGAAACAGTTTAAATAAATTTATTTTAGTTACTTAAATTCTACCAAAAAACACACTATTGAAGTTTGCAACGAATCAAAAGTAATGTCTTTGTGTTCTTTGCACATCCATGAAGACTGAAAAAAAAAATACACAATTCACCTATGAAATTCTACTTGCAGCATTTTAAGGGCCTCAAAATCTATTAACAAAATATTCTTTAGGAGCTGGGCTGAGCTTTACGCTTATCATTTCAGAGTTAAAGTAGGAAACATATCTTTGACCTTTGCAATCATAAGTGTATCAAGTAATATCTTTCCACTTTTAATTACAAAAATGTAATAATGTAGCTCTTATAAAGCATACGTGATAACTTTCCGTTATTATATTAACCTTTTATAAGTAAAGATGTCACTTTACCTTTATTTTTCTGAAGAAAATCTCTGCTTATATGTGAAAGAAAACCAACTTTGCAAAATTTAACTATTCATTGCAGAACTTAAGAATAAGACAGTAAAACAAGTCGCCAAATATTAAGATGTAACAAAGCTAGGTCAGAAAAAGAAATTCCACCACTACAGGAAAGAAAACCTTGAACACAATTTTAAAACACCAATTTCTAAAAAGTTGAAATTCAAGTAAGAAGAAAGTAATTCAGTAAATACTGCAATTTACCATTTTGTATGTCTTTGTCTTATTCATAAAGCATTACATTTGTGGGCTTTAAAGAGTCGTTTTTTAAGAATAAGATATTAATTTAAAGGTAGCAGAATTCCTTTAGTCTCTAACTTCACTAAATCACGTAGGCAGAGATTTACAAAAGCAGTCATGATTTTTTTCAGAAGTATTTTCAATAATATTGATAAGTATTTGATAATTTAACTGATATTTCATGTAATAAGAAACGAAAAAATTTAGAACTGAAAATACTCATTTCAAAGATTTTATCTAAATGTTCGTATACTTAAGATGCGTTTTTGCTCTTATTGTAAAGGCAAAATAATACAGAATAATCTTTCACTACAAATAAAATAAATAAGAACAATTTAAAGATAAGACTATGTTTAGGAAAGACTTTTTAAAAGACATGATAAAATAATTTATAACACATACTAAAACAGAGCTATAAAATGCCAAAAAAAAAATAAAGGAAATTGCACTTACATCCATAGCTCTCTTAATAAAAGGTATCTGTGTGCCACTGTCCAGATCTTCATTTATAATAAGCCTTCTAGCCCACTGACCTGCCCTCACAACACCACTACCATGAATTAAAACCATCAGTTTCTGTGGATTTGTCAAAGCATCCTCACTCATAAAGATAAAACTCTTTGGTTCACTCTCAGAGGCATCTACCTGTAATTAAAAAAAATTAAATAATAAATAAATGTTTTCTGATCAGGTTTAGACACAAATGAGAAAACAACTAATGGTTACTATAAATTATAGAATGACTATTACAGAATTATAGAAGTAAAAAAACTTTAAAATAAAATTTTCATTAGAGATTGATAATTATATATAAGGTAGAGGAGCAAAAAAAGACATGATAGTAATTTAAACATATAAAAATATGAAAAAAGAATACTGGAAATATGTCTTTCTCCATTATTATTGTATATTTAATATTATATTATCATTATAAATAAGAATAACTAATTTTTAAGTGCTTCCTATGGTCTAGATACTATGCTAAATGTTTAAAAAGTATTATTTCTGTTAAGGTCGCACTATTATTATATTCATTTATAGATGAAGAAGTTGAGGCCTAGAGAGTTTAAATAACTCGCCCAAGGTCACAGCTATTAAGCCTATAAGTTATAATAGAAATATGCTGCACCTAAAATAAAAAACAGAAAAACCCAGCTGGAGAATACACATATTGGAAAACCATATATTAGCAAGGAAAACTACTAAGCTTTTAACAACAGTAGGAGGGGGAACTATTTAAAAATTCAAACACCAACTGTTCTGTGTAAATGGACTTAGAAATTTCATTCAGAGTATGAACACAGGATTATATAACAATTATCTTATGAAGGAATATTATTTGTATACTTTGATAACCTTATTTTATGTACTAGCTATTTATGGTATGAAAAGTGAATATTCTTAGTCATTTTGATTACACTTAATAGTTAGGCTTATACTAGAGATGTATGATTTAGAATTGAAAGATTCAAAAGACTTTTAGAAAGGGATAACTTCCCAACCTCTTATTACATATGCCATGGCATGGACTGAGTGGTATTCCACATCAGCAGTGGCAAGTAACTAGGAATGGCAGCCTTTGTGCAACCAGGTCAGAGCCAAGTTAAAATCTTGACAGCTGGTAATAAACACCTCCTCAAATAGAGAAAGTCAATCCACATGCTGGGTAATGCAATAGCACTTCACTTCATCAACAATATAGATTAATAAAATTACCAAAATAAGAAAGAAAAAAACTCAATACCAAAAAATGCCTTGGATTCCAAATGTTCCCAGTCACTACTCCTGGGACACACAAAAAAAATTAAATTTCTCTGTTTCTAAAACAATCAGATTGGTGTCAGTAATGGATGCTTAGCCAGTTGTTTAAACAGGGCACAAAAGGTAATTATTTCAGCAAGAAGAGCACGGCCACAGGGCTCAAGAAAAAAATACCACCTTCTCAGTGAAGCCTTCTCTGACCACCCCATTTAAACACTTCCCCAAGAATTCCCTAGTCCCATTCTGTTTTATGTTCCTCCATAGCACATAACACAATCTAATATGCTTTTAATAATATTCTATTATTTACCATCTGCTCCCTCCACTAGAATGTAAGTCCAGGAAGGCATAGACCTTTGTTTGTCTCCAGCTACATTCCCAATGCCTAGAAGAAAGGCTGGCACATTGTAGGCACTCATTTATATAAGAATGAATGAACTTTTGGAATAAAGAATCTTATCAAGCATCACTAGTGAATTCCTTTAGATAAAAGGCATTTAACTAAATAATGCATCCTCTTAACTGCTTACAATACTTGCCTGGTTCAGAAAGCACAAATGGAAGATTAAATGAATGCATGACTACAAAGAATTTTAAAAGAACTATACAATGCTTAGAATTAAAATGGCATATCTGTATCTTTATTAGTAGTAATTAAATATGCAGTAAGAGAAGTATGAAGTATAACACTACCACATTAGCTTCACTTGTATGTGACGTCTAGAATAAACAAATTACTATGATGACAATGGATATGACTGAAGTCACAGAGGAAGAAAAGTGGATGGGAGACAGACGAAAGCCAACTCTGAGAAAAAAAACTCCCTTTTACCTAGGATTATATGAAAGCAGATGAATCATTCAGTTAAAATGGCTTAAAAAAAGAAAATGGTGATAAGAACAAAAGAAAAAATTAAAAAGCAAAGCTGTCAGTGAAAAATAAAAAAGAGGCTACAGAGGTTTCCAGTCATTCATTTACCAAAAAGTATGTCTAAATATGCACAAATAAAAGAGCCTCTTAAAGTCAGTGAGGCCTTAATGGATCCTGGAATGTATGAAAATGGACATCTGTTTATCTTAATGAAAAAACCCCGAGCTATAGACTTTCCAGCAGGTGCTGATCACTGTTTCTTTTTTCCATCATACTAAGTCCCCTGTTACCAAGCACCTGAGTCAATTTTTTAAGCAATGGAATGTTGGCACTTTAAATTCCACAGTAATCACTTTAAAACTGGAAAAGTACTTATTTTCTGAAGATAAACATGTGTTTTTTTATATCATACCACTGTTCAAGAATTTTTTAAGGGGCTACAAGTCAAGGTAGCCATGAACAAATGAATAAATGTTTTACTTGAACATCCAGATATGCTGACTTTGAAAATATCAGAATGTCAGAGTATTTAAGGAAAAAAAATAAAAATGAACAATGTAATGGTATTAATGATTAAGGAATAAGAACAGTATTTAAGCTGGTCATTGACATATTCATCTCAATATAAGGCAGAACTGTGAGTCTGCAGCTGGTGGCTATAATTTACTCTGTGTAAAATTAGTGCTAATTTAAAATAGAAAAATATCTATATGAATAAAGTAATTTTTCCTTCATTAACTTAAGTTTTGAAATGGTTGTTCCAAGGCCATTTATCTTCAAACAATGGTAATTTACTAAGATGAGCTTTCATTAAGGAATACACATAAAGGTCATTCCAGTGTACCACCTCAGGTTAGAGACAAATCAACCTCAAAGGCCAATTGGTCAGTGAGACTGCACCAAACAATTTTTAGCAATTAACAATTCACTTTGGGATACTTATGAAAATCACTAATTTTGATATTTATTTAAATATGATTGAATAAATTGAATGCAAATCTGTAGTCAAGCTAAATTCACGTATCCAGTATTCTACACAAGTGTGAGATACTAAAATGGAGAATATTTTGTACCTATTTCTGTGAGGTGGAAAGTAAACATGAGACATGATCATGATCTGTCAAATCATGGATTTCCACGAAGTGCTGTCATTTAAAAAAAAAAAAGTTTTTCTTTCCTTGTTAAATATTTCAACTGTAACAATAAAACTTAGTTTATCATCAGGAAAAAAAAGTTTGGTGGTATTCCTGTAGTAAAAAAAAATGACTTTGAACAACAACAAAAAAAACCCACTCTCACTGCTAGCTTTGGGATTTAAGAGAACTCAGGAGAAAACTAATACTTAGGGAAGAAAAATTCACAACTATATAAAATATGTGATGATAATCTAAGGAAAGATAAACTTCCTAAAATAAAAATTTTCTTGATTCTTTAATGTTTATAAAATTAGGGAATCTTTACTAACCAAAAATGGACATGAAGGTTGTTATAGGTCTCATATAATGTAAAGCTCCCTCTGTGTAACTTTATAGTCTACATTTAAAAAAGAGGAAAATAATTGAAGTCCTTCTAAATCTAATCTCAGGCTTTCTATAAAGAAAATTAATGAAAGGCAATCATATAACATGAGAGATATGGCCAATTATCTTGTAATTTGTTCTAGAAATCTAGGGAATTAAAGTGAGTTTAAAGGTTCCATGGAACTAGAAGTATTACAGAGTTAAAGGACTCAATATTAATTGTGCTGTAACAATGAATTAACCTAAGGCTTTTTAAATATCATTCTTCAGAAACTTCGAAAGAAACAGAATTAACAAGAAAAGAAGACTGGACAAAGTGACAAAATTCTACCTTAACTTTCCAGAAGACAAAATTCAATATATAGTTTTAATAGAGTAAGACACTAGACCTAAAGTCAAAACTAAAAGAGATTTGAATCCAAAAGACTTTTATATTCACTCCCCAAAAGATACTAAAATCTTGGTCTTCACATAATTCAAAAGGAAGGAAAGGTTTCAAAAAAACAAGGGTTGGCTTAGTCATTACGTGGAATAACATTGAATATTTTATTCACTGCTATGCCACTAGCACTTGGAACAGTACCTGGTACCCTAAAATAAATATTTGTTGAATGAATGAATAAATGATTAACAATGTGACCTAGTACTTGAGATTGCCTATAGAAAATTAAATATAAAATAGATTTCTTTTTTAAAAAAATCAACCTATGGAATTAATTTGGGAGGATGGATAGCATTAAAAAATCCTCAAACCCTCCAATTCATAGTAGAATAACACCGCCCAAAGAACTTTAAAATTTCATGCAAAATTTCATGTAAACAAAATTATCAATATTCAAAGTTTTGTGCCTTAAATAAATTACTTTCATGAAGTCTTGGAGATTCATATAGATTGTAAAATCAGAGAGTTGTCAGGGACCTTAAAGATCATCTAGTCTACCATCATTACACACATAAGGTTACTATTTCTTCATTTAAACACTTAATATTTCATGTTTTCCATTAAAAACAAAAAAGTTCTTTTGAGAAGCTGAATCACAGAACAAATTTCAAACTTTTTCACTCTGAAATGGCAAAATGTGCAAAACTTCAAAAAAGTGTTCTAGCAAAAAAGAGATGAGTAGTGTTATGAAACATGAAGCACCAGGAGTGAATCTGGGGATGTGCAGAGGAAATAACAGAGAAATAAAACATATAATTTAAAAAAAATCAAGAAATAATTAAAGCGATGGTGAATGTCTAACACAAGAAAAGGAACACTGGTTTACTTCAAATAAATACGTAAAAATAAATTATAGCAATGAAATGAGAAAAGGTAGAGGAAAGGGTAGTCCTTTTGTGTCATCATTTTCAAAAAAGACTGGAAAGCAGTTTTTCTTTACACTGAAGAATATTACTTTTTAAGAACTATTGTGCACAATGAGATGAGATATAATGACAGGAATTTAATATTATCTTTATCAATATCAAAACACTAGGATCTTAACATTTAAACTTATCACAGTTAACCTAAAACAAAAGTTTTCTTCTGAATTGAAAACTATTTTATTTGGAACTATAAATATTTTTAAAAATTGGACTTACTGGAATAGATATTTTTTTCAAATTACAGTCCTTTTCCAGGAGCTCATATACATACTTCGTGATGATCTAAGTAGGAAAGAAATAACATATTAAGATGCAATGTTGTCCATTATCAAAATTCACATAAATTATTAAAATTTATTGCTCTGAATATCTATCTTGGAATATTTTCATACTAAATTAAGAGGCTCTTGGGCTTCCCTGGTGGCACAGTGGTTGAGAGTCTGCCTGCTAATGCAGGGGACACGGGTTCGAGCCCTGGTCTGGGAAGATCCCACATGCCGCGGAGCAACTGGGCCCGTGAGCCACAACTACTGAGCCTGCGTGTCTGGAGCCTGTGCTCTGCAACAAGAGAGGCCCCAATAGTGAGAGGCCGGCGCACCGCGATGAAGAGTGGCCCCCACTTGCCACAACCAGAGAAAGCCCTCACACAGAAACAAAGACCCAATACAGCCCAAAATAAATAAATAAATAAATAAATTTTAAAATAAATTAAAAAAAATTTAAATTAAGAGGCTCTTTACTGGTTTACTTCCTGCTGCTGTGTACTGAATAACTATGGACCTTAATACTAAGGATTCGAAATAGTTAATATAAACACAAAAATACACAAGGACTTTCTATTTTACAAAGCAATACTCTGTAAGCATATTTTCCTTTTTTTTCAGTATTTCTAGAATTCTCTTTTCCCTATAATTTCCTTATAGGTATTATATCTAATATAGTACTATCATGACTCTGCTGAATCCTAACACTTCTTTTGTATTCCATGAATCAACGAGGGAAAAGTCAGAGGTATTCCAAATAGAAAAGGAAAACTGATCCAGCAAAGCCAGGTACCAGTTAGTACTACCGGTTTTATTAGGCAGAAACATGGCTCCCCAAAGATGTCTACATCCTAACTCCTGTTAACCTGTTAATATGTTATGTTACATGGTAAAAGGGACTTTGCAGATATGATTAAGGTTAAGAACCCAAGATGGGGATATTACCCTGGATTATCTGAGTGGGCCCAACTTAACCATATGAATACTTATAAGTAAAACATTACAGGACAGTATGTCAGAAGATGCAAAGTGAGAAGGCCTCGACAGGCCATTGCTGGTTTTGAAGATGGAGGAAGCAGACAACGAGCCAGGAAATGTGGTGGCCTTTAAAAGATGGCATAATCCTCAGTTTATAGCCAGTAAGAAAACAAGACCTAGGTGCTATACTTGCAAGGAACTGAATTCTGCCAACAACTCAAAGAAGCAGTAAATGGATTCTCCCCTAAAGACTCCAGAAAGGAACAGCCTGTCCAACACCTTGATTTTAGTCTGGTGGCACTCATACTGAACTTCTGACCTCAAGAATTGTAGGATAATATATTTGTGTTGTTTTAAGCCACTAAATTTACGGTAATTTGTTACAGCAGCAACAGAAAACTAATACACTATTTCTATTAAAGAAAGCAAAGCAAGTGAAGAAAGAGATGTCTGGAGTAAAAGTGATGATTTAATAGGCCTTAATGGTCATTTTAAGAAGTGTTTCAAAAATATCTTTAATCATCTATGCACAGTATCTCAGAGAATAATTTTAGCAGCAACATAATTAAAAGTCAAATCTTAATATGAAACAAGATCAGATGTTTTCTTTTTTAGAAAAATTAAGATCACTTTGGTGCTGTCTTCTGTCATCTGAAATAAGATTCTCTATCTTGCTTTCTCTAAGAAGTCCAAAATCCCTCCTTCTCTGTATACATATTCATTCATTTTAGAAACAGTATATTAGATGTATGCTAGAACAGCTTTATATTGTCTGGTAATAGTAATTTCAAAAGCTACAACACTAAACTAGAACTAGGTGATAATCTACTAGTTATTAATTGAATAGTATTCCTATATTTTATGTAGAATTTTAAATTATGTTCATTATACCTTCACCAGAAAGTAGCAGTACTATAAACCTGAAAGAGTAAATATATGTATGAGTCTAAAAATATACATGAAGTTATAAATGGGTTACCACTTCAAGAGAAATGGTTTAACTAAATGAGATTAGCTAAAATGAGTGGGTTATCATTTCTAAAAATTTCCTTCTATGAAATCATAAAATATCCTTACATTTAAAGAAACAATAAAACCAATCAAACTTAAACTCAAATGAATTCTACCACCATGCAAAATACTTACAAGACATAATTTGAGAATGAAAAATTATTTTGTCACGTTATACCTTATATCAATATGAAATACATATTGCAGTTAATTCTCAATTTCATACTGCAATATAATACAAAACAATTCAAACACTGCTTACATTTGACTTTGAAAAAACATTACAGAGCAAGTATCTGTTCTAATAAAGCCATACATCGAATAGAGTTGGAAAGACACTACCTAACTTGCCCAATTTCCCTTGCTCTCAAAGTCCTGACTGCAGAAGAAAAGCAACCATAAACTAAACCATCTAACTTGTAGGCAGTTTTCTCTGCTGGAATGTTCTCCTCCACCCTAGTCATCCTCCAAGAGATAGATCACATGTCAGCTGCTTTAGGTGACTTTTTCCTCCTCATCCCAACCCTCCAAGGTAAGACAAAATGTCCCACCTCTGTGCTTCTCTGCACATGCCTGAAGCATATGAGTTTGATATTATTCACCTGTCTTGTTACCTGACTAGCCTGAGAACACTAAAATTTAGGTATCCTACCTCTACATTTCTGTGTATCCATACAGGATACTGTCTGGTGCATTGAAGGTACTTTAAAACAGTATACAAATTCTCTTCACTGTTCATTCTGTCTATGTCCTTTGAGGGAGAAAAGTATTTCAGATTTTTAAAAAATCTTTCTAACTGCTGAATTGAGGCTTAGAAAGAAAGCATCAAGGATTCATAGCCTTACAGCTTGAGGAGGACTGCAGTCTGCATTTAGAAAAGTCAATAAATGAAAAGATAATTTTGAAAAAAATAGATGAAAAAAAGTATCTCGCCCAAATGTAATCTATGTTCAAATATTCACTAGAAACATTGTTTCCAGCGAAGTTCCTACATGAAAAGAAAAGGCTTAAGAGACTAATAAGACTGAGTGAAAGTGAAATCTTCATTCTAATAAGAAACATAGGAACTTCTGGTTTCTGTTCTGAAATATGAAGAGCCTGGAAGTAGTCACTCCTATCCTCACAAAAAGGAAAAAGCTGAACAAACTGAAAACCAACGACTCTTCTTAGATCTATCGGATATTTGAGGTCACAGGGCAAACTGCTTCCCTGAAAACTGGAGAGACAGCCAGGCAGATACAGAGGATAAGGACTTACTGGTAACAAAAGCACAGGCGCAGAAGTGTTGGCTGAAGCCAGTCCTGGGGTAGGAACACTTTCAACTATAATTGATTAATTTCTGGAGGTTCAATATGAATACTAGCTTAAGAATGAAAAATTAGGAGGGGCCTCAGCCTTAAAGAAGGATTCTCCAAACTTCTATGAGTTGTACCTCCCTGAGCCTCACTAGGTTCTCACTGTGGAGATTAGAGAAAAATCCTCACCTGCTTCCAGCAGGGGAAGAGGAAAGTAACCATTTTGAAATACTACTGAACTCTGTTCTACTTAATAAGGCCTTCACACAAGGAAAACTATTTCACCAGAGCGTAACTGACAAAGGGGAAACAAAAAGTTCACTGAAAGACTGAAACCTAATCATAGGACTATAGAAGGTTTCCTCCCACCCTTCCTCACATTACCACCATAGCAATAGGGCTCCTATAAAATAACAAGGAATGAGATACTGCAAGGCTCACCCCTATTTAAAGTCTCCAGGAACACTTAAAGACAACAGGAAAAACAAAAACAAGGACATAAGAGGAAATTTTAGACTTGGCCACAAGAGCTACAGCAAATAGTAGACACAGACTGACTCCTAGCCAGATAAACATAAAACTTCACACTAAAGACCTATCTACCAAAGTTCCCTTTTACCCAATATAACATGTCCAGCTTTCAACAAAAAATTACCAAGCACACTAAAAGGCAAAAAGAAAGAACCTGAAGAGACAAATCAAGCATCAGAAAATTTGGAATTATCAGAATTGGAATTTAAAACAATAAGTAATATGCCAAAGGATTTACTGAAACAGTTGACAACATAAAAGAACAGATGAGTATGTAAGCTGAGAGATGGAAACTCTAAGAAAGAATCAAAAGAAAATGCTATATCAAAAACACTGTAATGAAAATGAAGAATGCCTTTGATGGGCTCATCAGTAGACTAGATATGGCCAAGAAAAGAATCAAAGAGTTTCAAGATGTAACAGTACACACTTTCAAAACTGTAATGCAAAGAGGAAAAGAAAAAATGAAAAGATGGAACAGAATATCTGAGAATTATAGGGCAATTACAAAAGTTTTAACATATGCATAATAGTAATACCAGAAAGAGAAGAAAGAGAAAAGAACAGAGGAACAATTTGACATAATAATGGCTGAGAATATTCCAAAATCAACGACAGACACAAAACCACAGATCCAGGTGATCCAAAGAACTCCAAACAGGATAAATACCAAAACCACACCTGGCCATATCATATTAAAACTGCACAAAGCCAAACACAAAGAATCCAGACTGGCAGTATGGAGAGATCTGGGGGAGTGAGGGATGTGGAAGACTTTACCTAGAGAGGAAAATAAAATAAGAATTATATCAGACTTCTCTTCAGAATCACGCATGTAAGAAGAGAGCAGATTGAAATATTCAAAGTATTGAAAGAAAAAAATCCACCAATCTATAATTCTGTATCCAGTGAACTTATCCTTCAAAGGTGAGAAATAAAGATTTTCTCAATCAAAAATTGAGGGAATTTTTGCAAGTAGATCTACCACAAGAAATGTTAAAATAAATTATTCAGAGAGAAGGAAAATTATATAGGTCAGAAATTTGGATGTACATAAAGAAAGGAAGAGTGTTAGAGAGGAATAAATTAAGGTAAAATAATTTTTAAATTTTTTATTTTTTAAAATAAATTTATTTATTTATTTTTGGCTGCATTGGGTCTTCGTTGCTGCACGCAGGCTTTCTCTAGTTGCGGCAAGCAGGGGCTACTCTTGGTTGCAGTACGTGGGCTTCTCATTGCAGTGGCTTCTCTTGTTTGCGGAGCACGGGCTCTAGGTGTGCAGGCTTCAGTCGTTGTGGCACGTGGGCTCAGTAGTTGTGGTTCACGGGCTCTAGAGCACAGGCTCAATAGTTGTGGTGCACAGGCTTAGTTGCTCCATGGCATGTGGGATCTTCCCAGACCAGGGCTTGAACCCGTGTCCCCTGCATTGGCAGGCAGATTCTCAACCACTGTGCCACCAGGGAAGTCCCTTTTCTTATTCTTAATTGACCTAACAGACAACAGTTTGTTGAAAATAATAGCAGCGATGTTTTTGGTGATTATAGCTTATAGAAAACAAAAATGAATGACAGCAAGATTATAAGTTATGGGAAGGAGAAGCTGAGAATACTCTGTTATAAGGTACTCACACTACCCATGAAGCAGTATAGTATTATTTGAAAGAAAAACTGGAAAGAAAAAAAAAATTACTACACCTGATAATTTCTCTGGATTTCTTTTGATTCCTAAGAAGTAGCCATATAGCTAAAATTAAATGAATCCACAATGGAAGACATAGGGAAGTATTTTTGAGATTATATATTCATGAAATAGATCCGTTGGCTAACAACAAAATAATGCCCTCTACGAGCTGGAGTCAAACTAGACTTTTTTCTAGCTCAGGATTTCTCTACCTAGGAATTAAAGAAAATGTTAACAGAAAGAGCAGGGGCGATCAAAGAAATAGACAGTGGGAAGAAAGAAAATGAAGTCTGATAAAAATTAATTCTCAGTGGAGTACTTCCAACAGAAGGGGTATACTCACCCTGCAATAAATTTAATTGACATTTATTGAGCAGTTGCTATGTGCTTATCATGTACCTCATGCATTTCTGCATTATATCTGGTCATTAATTAAATAAGAAGCTAACAATGACACCCTTTATTCCTGCAAAAGCACTGAAATTATTCTGGCAGATTACAATTTAGGAGGTGGGTAATGAAACTAAGAAGCTTCCCAGAAGGTACTTTAGACCTTTTTGTGACTGGATTTGAGAAATAAAATGGGATATATGACAAGAAATATGACTGAAGAAATGAAAGAAAATTAACATAAATATTTTAATTAAATAAAAATACAAAATTAACTTTACTATTAGATGCCAAGCTTCTGTTCTTTCTTACTCTGAAGAAAACCCTCTCGTTAGTAAGAAATTAAGTTTAACCTCATTGATTCACAGCAATAACAATTTTCATTTCTCAACTTTATTAATGGTAAGATAAAAATTTCTGTATTGGGCCCATCAGAAGAGTAAGAACTTTAGACCAAGGCACAAAACACCAACATCCATAAATCCTGAGTAACATCCACCTCTAGAGAGGACAACTAAATGCTAAGAGTACCCTGATTTGGAGTATAAGCGTGGATGAACTGAACCAAAAGAAATACTCTCAAAGATTTAAGTATATCTATGACATTTTATGCCCCATAATCAAAGAAAGTCTCAGAAAACAGACTCAATAGACTACCAACCTGAATTAGTGAAATATGAACTATAAAAGATTTTAAAAGGAACAACTTTTAAAGAGACTTAGGTTAATAAAGGTTAATAAATTGTTACCTAAGATAAATCTAGTTCTAATTGATAGAATAAAATTAAGTGATTTGTAATTAGTACAGTGAAGTGACAGTTTTGTTAGTTTCCCTCTGCCTAAAACAATTATGTATATGATTTCTGTATTAAATAGATACGCAGGACAGTTGAAAACAGTTGCGTTTTACCTAAGCAACTCCTTTCAACACTACTCATTTGCTTAGGAAGCTCTGATTTCACAAATAAGCCAAGCATGGTCAATACAGGCAGTCTGACTTACAAATGTATCACAAATGTAAAAAAATTTGATATTATGAGTTTTTACTATATTAGAAGTTTAATAATAATTTTGGAAACAGACTTTTGCATTTAAAACAGTCTTCGTTAAGATTATCTCAGTTTCACTTCACTTACTGATACAAATAGCACTTTTAAAACTCCATGGCTTTTAAGAAACCAGTCTTACCCATTTCATCTCTAAACAAAGTGCAAGTAGTAGAAGATTTTAGCTCTGAGCAATTACTTGATTTAAAACATGTTTATCCCCAAAGCAGTGTAATTTTTACCTTCAGGGCTGAGCAATTCATGGTTCAACAGAATCATTTAGTATTATATCAGCAAGAACAATGTAGTACTTCTACGAGTACTAAAAGTTAATAAGTAGATGAGATACATATTAAATTTAATATTATAGATTTTTTCCATTTTTAAACAAAATTGGAAAATTTATAATTTTATAGCTTAATAAAAATAGAAAATATTAATGCTCAAACAGTAAATAACCACTTTGCAAAATATCTACTTTTAATATTTTTAAAAAACTTCATGCATACAGTTTACTTTCTACTTTAACATGCTCTCATATTTTTATTTTATTTTTAAAAATTTATTTATTTTATTTTTGGCTGCATTGGGTTTTCATTGTTGCTTGCATGCTTTCTCTAGTTGCGGTGAGCAGGGGTTTCTCTTGTTGCGGAGCACAGGCTTTAGGCACGTGGGCTTCAGTAGCTGTGGCACATGGGCTCAGTAGTTGTGGCTCATGGGCTCTAGAGAGCAGGCTCAGTAGTTGTGGTGCACAGGCTTAGCTGCTCTGTGGCATGTGGGATCTTCCAGGATCACGGCTCAAACCCGTGTCCCCTACATTGGCAGGCAGATTCTTAACCACTGTGCCACCAGGGAAGCCCGGTCTTATATTTTAGATAAGTATTTTATAAATCACATACAAAATTTTTTTTTAAATTCATGCTGACCATCTTTTAACTGGCAAGTTTATTTAATTCATTGTGATTACTGAATTTAGACTTAACTTTTCATTGTATTTTGTACCTTCTACTTACCTTGCTTTTTATATGTTTCTTTTTTTCTTTTCCTATCTTTTAATAGATTAACTTTTCTTTACTCCTGCCTTTCTGGATAAAAGTTACATATTCTAGTTCTATTCCTCTAGTGGCATCTTTATAGCTTTAACATGAATATTTGACATATCAAAGTCTAAAATTAATAAATTTTCTTTTCCTCTTGAATAGCTCGACTTGAAAGAGCTTTAACCCATCTTTTTAACTCATCTTACATACTATTTGTATGAGATATATTTTTTCCCTTGATTTGTACTTTTTGTGTGTGTGCTTGTGATTATTTTGCTTTATTTACGTAAAGTTTGTTTTGATTTCCCACGTGATAATCAATTCATTTGCTCAGCATTCCTTTTGGGGTACATCTCTTTCACTCTCATTAGCTCAGTTTTCTTCTTCATTAGTTCTTTAGGAAAAAGTAAACTCTCAGTTTTTTGTCTTAAAATATCCCTATCTGGACCTAACACTGAATGATAGTTTTACTTGGGCATAAAGTTCTAGAACAATAGATATTTTCTCTGGTGTCTTCTGGTTTCCATGGTTATTGTTAATATTTCTGCTGTCAGTTTTACTGTGGTTGTAAGTAATCAGGCTTCATCCTCTGGTTTCTTTTATGATCTTTCCCTATGTCTCTGATATGCTGTAGATTTACTATAATGTCTAGGTATAGATTAAGTCTTATCAATCTTCCTGAGGACTCAGTGTACTTCTTGAACCTTTCACCAATTCAGAACAATTCCAGATAGTACTTCTTCAAATACTTCCTCACTCCCATTCTCTTCTTCTGGAACTCCTACTAGATACATGCTGGACATTCTTGTTCTACTCTCCCTATTATAAGCCCACTTTCATATTTGCCATCCCTTTTTATCTCTCAGGGCTACATACTGAGTAATTTTCTTAGGTCTACCTTCTGGGATTCTAATTCTCCCTTCAGCTGTGTCTAATCTGCTATTTAACTAGTCCACTGAATTTTTAACTTTATTGACTGTATTTTGATGACTGTACATTTTCTTGGGTATTATTTAACCTATGCTTTCCTTTTTATATTGTTCTAATCTTTTTTATATGTTTTGTTTTCTTATGTTTTTAACCATTTAAAATGATACTTATTTTAAGGTCTCTAAATATTAGTTCTCTTATCTAATGTTTTTGTACCTCTGGCTCTTCAATTATAGTCATCCTAAAAAAAAAAAAAATCACCTTAAATCACACTATCTTCATAAACCTTCCTCCTAAAATATTTCCTCTGTCAACAGGAGTCTATTCAGCAAATAATTATTTATCGGCTTTTAATCTTCTGCTTATTATATTCCTTTTAGTTTTATTTCCTCTACTTAATGTATGTTCCTTGAGAATGAAAACTATGGGTTTTTTTAATTATAATTCAAACTAAAGCAAGTGGAATAAGGTGCTCAACAATTTTTTTTGGTCTTTAACTTTTTCTAAGTTTTCATTATGGAATTAGCAGAAACAGGCCTAGAAGAAAATCCTGTAACTTGGCTGACTATCCATTTACCCTCCCAATTCTTTCTGGAGATTTCTTGGTCCAATAAATTTCAGATTAGAATATTTAATATAAAATAAGAAAATATTTAATATAATAACATTTAATATAATATACATGGTTTTCTCAGGTTTTAAGGTGAAAGAGTGGCTAATATGAACAGGATATAGTTTAATTTGGGGCATTTTACAACATTTTGTTTACTACTAACATGCAAATATACCGCAGCTAAAGTCCAGCGTGCCTGATTCCAAAGTTAGCTCATCTAAATATGAAGGGTGAACTTCACAATAATGAGCATATGTAATACCTTTATCATTAGTAACACTGAATGAAATACTACAGTCCCCAGAGTGCACTGCTTTGACAACCCTACCAGTCTCAACTCCTTCCTAATTGCTAACTTTACATCTCCGGATATAGATACAAAACATCACCCAGTCACTTTACATTGGTAGGAGTGGTAATTCAGCAACAGTTTCATGTTACTGTAGGGGACAGGAGAGTCTTGGCTACCTCAAAGAAAAGTCATATCCCTTCAGTTTTCAGGCTGTAATATAGGAGAACATAGTAAGAGCTTAGTAGAAAGAAATCAACTACAGTTTCTCTCCTCTGCAAGGTTTAATTATTCTGCTTAAGGGTTTAATACTGAGATTTGATTAAAAAAAATATTGAGCTGGTATCAGTATGCACTTTTATTTTTTACCATATATATATATATATATATATATATATATATATATGTATCTCCTATCCATGTACATAGATAAGTTGGATATAGTTGTATATCTACATGAGCGTATATACACTTATATATACACGCATACATATATACATCTATATTTATTTATTTCTATATTTACCTATCTACAGAGAGTAAAAACTGTGAATATATATCTGCATGTGTACTCACAGATACACATGCACATTTGCTGACAGTTGAGAAGCAATGACACCACCACCTATACACAGATCTTGGCGTCTGTGTGTGTTTTATACATACATATATAAAAACTTTTCCAATAAAAATACCCAGAGCTAATTGGAAATTGGGCTGATTCAGGGGCTTGAGTTTTATATTATATGCCCTTCGCCATACAAGGAACCAAGTTTCCAGGGAGAAAAGGCTGATTCAGGTCCTGAAGCAAAGAAAGTACAAGTCTGAAAATAAAAATTTTTTTGTATGCAAGAAACTGCTGAAAGATGGGCTTCCCTGGTGGCGCAGTGGTTGAGAGTCCGCCTGCCGATGCACGGCACACGGGTTCGTGCCCCGGTCCGGGAGGATCCCACGTGCCGCGGAGCAGCTGGGCCCATGAGCCATGGCTGCTGGGCCTGCACGTCTGGAGCCTGTGCTCCGCAATGGGAGAGGCCACAGCAGTGAGAGGCCCGCGTACTACAAAAAGAAAAAAGAAAAAGAAACTGCTGAAAGAGTGATGAATAAATGTTAAAAGAAAACAAGAACCTGTTTAATGAGAATCTCTGGCCAAATCTGGCATAATTTAGGCATGAAAATAATGACAGCAATGGAGTATACAGCCCATTGAGTAAAATAAGTATCCATGAATCCACAATGATACAAAAAAATGAATAAAATAGAAAGGAAAGAGGAAAAAAGAAGACCTTTCTTAAGATAGAATGCCAACTAATACATATAGAAGAAATGATGGAGTTAGAAAATCATTAATGGATGCTAAAATTAATAGGTAGAAGTTCCATAAAGAACATGGTCTCAAATATATTCCTCCAAATTACTTATTAATTACAAAGAGAAAAATATAGGAGTTTTATAATATAACCTGGCAGACATCACCAATATTAGAGCAAACCAAAATCATGTATTCTTGATATCATATGTTGAGGACAAAAGATCACGTCTAAGGTACTACTGTCAAAGACTCATGACCTGAATCTAATCATGAGAATACAAATGACAAACCTAAATTGAAGGTCATTCTTCAAATGTCCTGTAGTCCTCAAAAAAAGGCAATGTCAAAAAAAAAAAAAAAGGCAATGTCAAAAAAAAAAAAAAAGGCTAAGAAACGGTTCCAAATTAAAGGAAGATAAAGGAACACGACAACTACATGCAACACGTGAACCTAGATTTGATTCTGGACTTGAGGAATATTAAGTACATAATGTGACAATCAGCAAAGTTTAAACATGGCTTGTAGAGTGATATAATATAAAGTTTCCTGATTCTGATCATTCTTCTGTAGTTATGAAGAGAATGTTCTTATCCTTAGGTATTATACACCAGTATATTAGTGGTAAAAGGGCGTAATGTTTCTAACTTACTCTCAAATGGTTCAGTAAAAAATTACATAATAATATATGATATACGTGGTTCTTTTTAATCATGCAATTTTTCTGTGAGTGTGAAATTATATCAAAACATAAGATTATTTTAAAATTTCCCACATTGTTCATATTCCCAGTGCAGGTGCTACTGACACTGCATCTATTTCCACAATTATTTCAGTGGAGAAGTGGCAGACGATAAATAAGGTAACAACAATTTGCTTTCATCAAAACATTTTAATTTCTCAAAATGTTAGAAGACCACAGCTATACTTGAGGATAATTTTCATCCATTATGGCTTGTCAAAATCAAGGACTCACTAGAATAAGTCCTACTATTTGCTATGTTGGTGCCTATATTCATCTCTCAACCAAAATTCTCTTAACTTCCCTCATTTTTCTCTAAATTCCCAAAATTCAATTCAAATGTTACCTCCTACCTGGTTTTTGCTGATTCCACTAATGACTCTGTGCTTTTCTGACATTTAGCATTCCATCATGATTATTTCACATTCTCATTTGCCCACTGAAGTAGCCACCTCACAAACAAGATTTATATCCCACTTTATTGTAGCATCAACCACACTATAGATGCACATGAACAATGAATTAATGAAAAATAACTGGTAGTGCTTACAATCGTGGTATTACAGTTTATAGAGATCTATAAGTAATACATTCAAAAGGAAAACAATATTTTAAAAATTAATTTTTGTATTGGAAGTAAATTCATAAGATTTAAAACTGAAACCACTATAATACAATATATACTGAGGAGTCTCACTCCCACCCCTGTCCACCTCCATTGTTTTCCCCCTTACTTTGCCCGCATAGGTAATCTTATTATTTAGTTTCTCATGTATCCTTCCAGTGTTTCTCAGTGCCAATATAACCAAACAAAAATATATTATTTCCCTCTCTTTCTTAAAAAAGCCAGTATACTATAATGTATTGTACATTGTTGCACAACGTATTCTTTTTTTTTTGCAGTACGCAGGCCTCTCACCGTTGCGGCCTCTCCCATTGTGGAGCCCAGGCTCCGGACGTGCAGGCTCAGCGGCCATGGCTCACGGGCCCAGCCACTCCTTCCTTATGACTAAATAACTGTGTTACTTTATCATCTGAAAATTAATCCAGATCATCTACCCTCTCTCAGTAACAGAGGTCTTCTTTATTCTTTTTTACTAGCCACAGTATTCCATTGTGTATGTACCAGAGTTTAATCAATTTTTAAAATAGTTAATGCTTCTCAAAAGTACTCACTAAGAAAAACATATAACCTTAAGCATTGTTTATTAAATACTATGCAAATTAAATGTACACATAATTATTAGCTTGGGACTTAGAATCATTTAAAATAAAGATCCACCCTGTAAGTTACCTAACTATTTAAAAAACAACACCTTTTCCTCCTAACATCCTATTTATCCTAACTCTACATTCCATCCTAGCTCCCTCCTAGAAAGGAATGGAGGGAGGGGAGGAAAGGAGGAGGGAGAGATGAAGGAAGGGAGGGACAGGAGGAAAGCAGGAGGAAGTAAAAACATAAAATGTCTTAATAATTAAGGTTTGATACTATTCAATAATGTCAGTTTGGCTAAACCTAAAAGGGCTCCTCTAGCATCTTCACATTAAAGAGACTATGATATGAATGGCAATGAGTTGTCTAATTAGGACTAAATCACATTACCCTGGGTGCATATCCTCTTAAGTCAGAACTACATCTTAAATTTCACTAGCATTATCTCCATCTCATTCTTATTTTTCCCGTTAAAACCTTTTATACTTCATTCTCGGTGGGTACATTCTAAACTTTTAAGAAGTCTTTTGAAGTAACTGCTTTTCAGCATATCTTTGAAATAAAATTCATTCCTCCAACTTCCCATTAGCATTCCTTGGAGTGCTAGTCCATATCCCCAGCCGTCCTTCATTTAGATCAGCCTCAGATCACTTGCTCTCACGTCTTCCTTTTACCTGCTCTAAAGAAGAGTCCTTTTTCTAAGCCATCCTTACCTCCCAATAGCCAGATTCTTAAATAGCTTATCAGAGCAACAGGCTTGTAAGTGTATCCCACTAACTACTGATATCTTCTCCTAGTGATTTCACAGGCACCTCAAACTCATTATGTTCAAACGGACTCCATCTATACATCTCCAAACCTATTCCTCCTCCAGTGTGTTCTTCAACTCCCTAGATGGTACTACCATGCACCTAACCGCTCAAGCCAGAAGCCTAAATGTCTTAACTCCTTCTCCTTCATCCTCCCCTTGCAATCAATCATCAAATCCCTCAAGCTAATTCTGCAAGAGCCTCATCTCTACTACTGCCATTCTAGTTCATTCTAGTCCATCAACAGGTTATTATCTCTTCTTGGATTGCATCTGTAGCCTCCTTCTGCTATATCTATTATGTAGAGCAGATCTTCCTTCAGATCGTATCTCCTGTTAGCAGACATCCTTTACAAATGCAAATCTAAAGCTTCCCAGTGCTACAAGGATAAGACCCCAAACCCTAAATCAAGCATGGCCTTACCAGACCTGGCCCCTGCCTACTTCTCAAGTATCATCCTATACCGCTCCCTTTCCTCATTCTCCATATTGTGTAACCACACTGACTTTCTTTTAAATTATCAGATGTATCATGATCTTTTTCATCTCAGAGGCTTTGCAAATGATGTTGCTTCACTGGGCATGTTTGTCCCATTCTTTGCTTATTCAGCTTCAACTTCTTCCTTGCCTGGTCCTGAATTTATCCTCAAGACACAGCTAAGAATCTTGCATTCCTCCATCCTAACACTTAAGAGTATTAATAATGTCCTTTCCAAGATCCGTCTTTGCCACTAGACTTTAAGCTTTTGGAAGAGAAGCATCTGTCTTGGGCTGAATGTCTAGGGCCTAGCTCATATAATGGCAATCAAATATTTTTTTGAATAAACAGTAATAATAGCAGGCATATGCATAGCACTCACACTAACATAAGTTCCTTTCATCAATCTCCACTCCTTTAATCTTCACAACCCTATAAAGGAGGAAACCAAAGCATCTGAAAGGTTAGATAACTTGCCCACAGCTAAATAAGTCACAGAGTTCTGATTGAAACCTAGGCAGTCTTCCTGCCCTGGAGTCTAGAATCTGTTTTCTGAACTTATATTCCATCTCCTATGTTACATAGTCAATAAATAAAGATGTTAACGGAGAGTGAGATGTAAAACTGAAATTAAAGGCCTATTAGTAACCTAATACCAGTAGGCAAGAACAGAAACAAAAGAGGATATTTAAGGTAGGTAAAGTAAAAACAGAGTAATTTTAACTGCCTAAATTAGACATTCTAAATGTGTGAACAAATAAAGAATGCTCTTTTGGCTGTATGATGAAGTTGATGGACTCTTCTCAGACAATGCTTTTTAAAAAATTAAAATATACAGGATTACAAAGGAAACCAATTAAAGTGGAATACAGTTCAAATTTTTTTAAATACCAGATTTGTGATAATATTGTAATATATGTCCTTCCTTATTAATGCATTTCATTTTTTAACTTTTCTAAAAAATTTCACTTATTTTTTTTTGGCTGCGTTGGGTCTTCATTTCTGCACGCAGGCTTTCACTAGTTGCAGCAAGTGAGGGCTACTCTTCATTGCGGTGAGCAGGCTTCTCATTGCGGAGCATGGGCTCTAGGCACGTGGGCTTCAGTAGTTGTGGCACGTGAGCTCACCAGTTGTGGCTCACGGGCTTAGTTGCTCCGCAGCATGTGGGATCCTCCCGGACCAGGGATAGAACCTGTGTCCCCTGCATTGGCAGGCAGATTCTTAACCACTGCGCCACCAGGGAAGTCCATTAATGCATTTTAGATATATCTAAAATTATAGTTTTATCATATAAAAACAGGTTATTTCTGTGAAAAAGTCACAAGACTGCTAATATTACTATTTTTTATGCCTACATTTACAATTAAAAGAAATTTAGCTTAGAGGTTAGTAAAATAAAGATGTAATTTTTATCCCATTGAGGTTCACAGACCCCATGCCCTAAATCCTATCCCCTAGGGTTAAGAATCTCTGGCCTAAACAGCATACCTGGAACCCATAGAGACTTTCCACAGTATGCCTTGCCCCGGCCCAAAAGGGAAAAAAAGTCTGACCAGCATCTTTTCTGAGATGTACACTATAAAAAGCACTGCTCTTGATTCATTTCCTGGCCACATAAAATTATATAATTTTAGTTTCAATAGTGAGTATTTGCAGATGACTTGGCATGAAATACTAGAGCCCAATTTTTCCTGTTACTCTTAAAAATATCAATATATATGTTTCAAAAACAAGAAGACTTATGATTCCATGGTTCTTGAACTCAGGCACTCAGGACAAAAGCATCACTAAGTCAGGCATCTAGGTAAAGAATCCCACTAACTTTTCATGATCTTCTCCTCTTTCCTTCTCACTCCGTTAAAGTAGACATTTATAAAAATGATCTCAAAGGCAAATAGACATTCTTGAATGACTTTGGGCTGATGTTTATTAACACACTCAAGGAAACACATTCTAGTTCACA
Organism: Delphinus delphis; assembly: GCF_949987515.2. Classification (NCBI taxonomy): domain Eukaryota; kingdom Metazoa; phylum Chordata; class Mammalia; order Artiodactyla; family Delphinidae; genus Delphinus; species Delphinus delphis. Next base: position 97,786,988 of record NC_082685.1, on the reverse strand, counting down.
CACCTAAGGTAGACCAATACATGAAAATAAAAGGTTTAATAATAGATATCAGCAAGCTAGAAAAAGAAACAAGGTATAAATCAGATATTGTACATGCAAATAATAAATTTCTTATAAATTATTTACTCTACCTAAGGAAAAGCACTCACATAAAGAATAAGACTACACTATGGCTAGGGACAAAAAAATTAGGTAGACTAATAAACTCAGAGTAGTGTTTGCTATGTCTTCTGAATTTGTGAAACTAAAAGAATATCAGCAACTACATTGTAGATTAACACTTTACCTCTTCAACCTTTTTCAAAGCAAGGTAACTATTCCCTACAATGATGGCAGGAATAAAAACAATATTATTTTTACCACTCTCCATTTACCTTTCTATATGGAGAGCTTTAACAATTTAACAAGAAAGTTCTTCTTTGAGCTAAAATAGAGGGCAAGTCTATTGAACATAATGATGTGGTTTCTTGTGGGAACCACTATTCTAAGAAAGACGGGCTATCTTAAATCAGGAGATAACGCTTTCATAACTTCTCCAATGAAGGGAGAGGAAGAGAAGTTTCCTCGATCTTCCTGTTTCTACTATATTATAAACAACAACAGCAAATAAAAGTAAGATAAATTGTTAGATTTTGGCCATAATGAAATTACTAGCATTTGGATTTGCCCTCTCACCATTAACAAATAAACAAGTATATAAAATATATTAAACTGTTTCAGACAGTGGAAAACAGGCAATATAGATCTGTGATCCCTGAAAACAAAGGAGACGAGCCCCATCATCACCTTGGCTTTCTGCCTGAAGGCCATTTGTGGACTGTGGCTCAGGGAGGAGGAACCCAGGCAGAACCCAGTGGCCTGAGTTAAGGAAAAGGAGATTTGAGCTCAGGGAAACTGAGGTAACTGGAATTTGCAGGGCATAGTACCAGAGATAAGGAAGTTATGCAGAAAAAGAGCAACAGAAATCTACATATGAGTTCCTATAAGTCTCTGGCTACGCTGTGAATGCATAGGGTGAAATTTCCAACAGGCTAGAGTAAGAAAACTACTAAGGAAAAAAACTACTGAAAAGTTTAAAGGTGAACAATTCAAAGAGCTTTTATAGGGCTCTGGGACATTTGAGTTGAAACGAGCCAGAGTAAAAAGACTTCACGGAGTAGTTAGCGGTATTTAGCAGTGGCCCAAGAAGAGTGATGCCTCAGGGTCAAATGCTCTCTCAGAAGAGAGCTAAACTATCCCTAGAGTAACAGCTACTCTAGATCTACCTTAGCTGAGCTTTAAAACAAGTCCACAAATGAACTATTCCACTATAAACCTAACTTAACTGCTGCTGAAACAAAATTCAATGTTCTTTAAAGGCAGACAACAAATTCCAGACACTCACCATAATGTCCATCATCAAGTACAAATTGCTATAGACATTCACAGAAATAGGAAAAAGTGATCCATAACTGGGAGAGAAATCAGTCAATAAAAACAGACCTAGAAATAATAGAGATGATGATGAAATTAGGGGACAAGTACATTAAACCAGATATAAAAAATATTCAAGGATGTAAAGGGAAATATAAATATAAGGAGAAAAGAAATGGATTTTTAAAAAGAACCAAAAATGGGACTGCTCAGAACTGAAAAATGCAGATTCTGAACATCTGAAATAAGAAATTCAGTGAATAGGTTTAACATCTGATTAAACACTGCAGAAGAACAGATTAGAGAATGTAAAGATAGAGCAATAAAAGCTATCCAGAATGAAAGAGAGGAAAAAAACTGAAAAAATGAACTTCAGTGACCAGTGGGACAATAACAAGCAGCTTACCATACATGCAATTGGAGTACAGGGTGGGGGGAGGAAAGGGGGGAGAGAAGAAATATTTTTTAAAATAATGGCCGATCATCTTCCAGATTTGATAAAAACTATAAATGCACATATCCAAGAAGCTCAACAAAGAAGATAATGAAGAAAAGAACCTCAAGGCACATTCATAATCAGACTGCTGAAAACCAGTAATAAAGAGAAAATCTAAAAAGCAGCCAGACAACACACTGCATAGAGATTATCAAAGATAAGAAATACTAACTTTTCAATAGAAAAAATACAAACCAGAAGAAAATGAGGAAACATCTATAAAGTAACCCAAGAAAAAAAAATACCCCATACCTAGAATTCTACATACACTGAAAATATCCTTCAGAAATGAAGGCAAAATAAAGACCTTTCCAGACAAACAAAAGCCAAGAAAATAAATTGCCAGCAGACTGGTACTAGAAATAATATAAAATGTTCTTTATGCTAAAGAAAATGATTCCAGATGGAAACTCAGATATAGGAAGAAATGAAAGTGCAATGTTATGAGGCTCTCACATTATATTTGAAGTGGTATAATTTGAAGATAAACTACAGCAAGTTAGAGATGCATATTGTAAACCCCATAACAACCATTAACAAAGTAAACAAAAAGGTATAGTTAATAAGCCAAAGAGGAGGTAAGGCAGATTACTACCAATACAATACACTCAGTTAGATTTATTATTTTTAGCTAAGGTTTTGTCTTATGAGTGAAAGGATGAAGCTCTACCGAAGTCTGTAGTATACACTAGCCATCTGCCTGTTTTTGCATAAACATTAATTACACAGTTTCTCCATGTACAAAACTAAAGGACCTCAGGATACAGGCATTCTAGAAATTCAATAAACACCATTCTGCCACAAAAGTAATAGATTCCTACTTAGATAAAATACAGGAAATTTTTTTTTACAAACTTAAATGATAATTTTTGTCACTTAGATCTGACAATGTCAAAAGAATGGGACCCACCAAAATTTAAATTAAGGTTCAGTGGTACATATACACAATGGAATATTACTTGGCCATAAAAATAAATGAAATTGAGTTATTTGTAGTGAGGTGGATGGACCTAGAGACTGTCATACAGAGTGAAGTAAGTCAGAAAGAGAAAAACAAATACTGTATGCTAACACATATATATGGAATCTACAAAAAAAAAAAAAGGTTCTGAAGAACCTAAGGGCAGGACAGGTATAAAGACACAGACATAGAGAATGGACTTGAGGACATGGGGAGGGGGAAGGGTAAGCTGGGACGAAGTGAGAGAGTGGCATGGACATATATACACTACCAAATGTAAAATAGATAGCTAGTGGGAAGCAGCTGCATAGCACAGGGAGATCAGCTGAGTACTTTGTGACCACCTAGGGGGGTGGGATAGGGAGGGTGGGAGGGAGACGCAAGAGGGAAGAGATATGGGGATATATGTATATGTATAGCTGATTCGCTTTGTTATAAAGAAGAAAGTAACACACCATTGTAAAGCAATTATACCCCAGTAAAGATGTTAAAAAAATAAAATAAAATAAACTTGATCCACATTGAAAATAAAATGTTCTGAAAAATAAAGTCTACTTTTAAAAGTTAAAAAAAAAGGTTCAGTGGTATAAATCTTTTCTCAGAGTATAAGAACATAAACATTCATTTCTGAAACAATTCAAGACATTTAAAAAATCTATTTCATTCTAGAAAAGACCTGACGGGAAAAAATTGCGTCTACTTCTAAAACCCATATAAGAAATAAAAACACCTTTCCAATGATTCCCATGCAATTTCAAAAAGTAAACTTGAAAGCCTTATATATATATTGCTTATATATGCAAAAGAGATTAGTTGTCAACAAAATACAAAACTTCATAAACTGAAAAAAAAATCTTAGTATTTTGGCTTGACAAAAGCAAACTAAAAAATCAAAAACAAGAGAAAACTTAAGTATATAATATATAACTTTAGTGATATCTGAAAGCTATTTTATTATATAAAATATTTTCCTTTGGAGAGCCTCACCAGCTGGTACCATTTGCCCAGAGAGACAGCTGTTTTTTAGTTTTCCTATCTCAGCACGTTTCCAACTGTCAGTTCTAACTGTATGCAGTCCCATAGTGACAGAATACTTTAAGAGAAATGGCTCATTAACTGTGAATCTCCGAAGTCCACTCTCTTCAGCGAATTCAAATTAAACCCACAGACTTGCTAACTCGTAACAGAATTCCCCACACATTTTTTTGTTGTTGTTCTTTTGCACTGCAGACTTAAAGTAAAATATTCATGCCATCTACTATAAAATTTTTTGCTCAATCCTATAAATGCACTGACATAAAAATGTTAGTGGAAGTATATCTTGAAAAATTATGAATTACAAAGCTATTTTTAAAAAATGAGGGCTTCCAAATTCCTTTACAATGTAAGTGGCTTACAATTTTGCAGATAGACTAGTTTGAACAATAAAGCTCTAATTTAAAATGTGTAATAGGTTCTTAGAAAATTCCCAGTAACAACTCTAAGAGGAGACTGACCATACAGGGCCTATAAGAATCAGATGAGATAATGCATACAAAAAAGCTTAAAAAAAAAAAAAAGAAAATCAGTTTTTGAGTGTAAGGTGTTTTTACTATCAGTACAAATAAATCACTTTTATAAATTATTTGGAAAGAGTATAACAAAATAAGCATGGACCATGTGAGGCAGATGCATATCAAATATATGTACACCAAGAGCATATCACTTGATAACCACAGTAATTCCAGAAATTGGAAACCGTGTACACTGTTGGTGGGAATACAAAATGGTGCAGCCACTAGGGAAAATAGTATGGAGGTGCCTAAAAAAGTTAAAAATAGAATTACCATATGACCTAGTAATCCCACTGTTGGGTATATATCCAAAAGAATGAAAATCAGAATCTCAAAGAGCTATCTGCACTCTCATAGTCGTTGCCACATTATTCAGAATAGCCAAGATATGGAAACAACCCAGATATCCAATGATGGAAGAATGCGTAAAGGAAATGTGGTATGTACCTATAATGGAATATTATTCAGCCTTCAAAAATAAGGAAGTCGGGCTTCCCTGGTGGTGCAGTGGTTGAGAGTCCGCCTGCCGATGCAGGGGACACGGGTTCGTGCCCTGGTCCGGAAAAATCCCACATGCCACGGAGCGGCTGGGCCCGTGAGCCATGGCCGCTGAGCCTGCGCGTCTGGAGCCTGTGCTCTGCAATGGGAGAGGCCACAACAGTGAGAGGCCCGCGTACCGCAAAAAAAAAAAAAAAAAAAAAAAAAGAAGGAAGTCCTGCCATATACAACAACATAGATGAACCTGGAGGACATTATGCTAAGTGAAATTAGTCAGTCACAAAAGGACAAATACAGCACAATTCCACTTATGTGAAGCATCTAAAGTAGTCAAACTCAGAGAAACAAGAGAGTAAAATGGTAGTTGCCAGGGACTGGGGGGGAAGGTGAAATGGGAAGTGGCTGTTCAATGGGTATATAACTCTAGTCATGCAAGATCAATTAGTTCTAAAGATCTACTTGCTGTACAACATAGTGTCTATGGTTAACAATACTGTTGTGTACTTATATATTTGTCAAGAGGGTAAAGCTCATGTTAAATTTTCTTACCACTATGTGTGTGTTTGTGTATATATATATGTTAGTGGAAGAATATCTTGAAAAACTATGAATTACAAAGGTATTTTTAAAAAATGAGAGCTTCAAAATTCCTTTACAGTGTAAGTGGCTTACAACTTTGAAATTATATCTATCTATCTATATCATTACAAACACAAAAGAAGATTTGCTAAAAGAAAAAGAAACTCCTAAATAAGTACCACATTGGGTACGTACTGATTTGGAGACAAAGTCACAGAAACTATGGACCTTTCTCCATTCTGTCCCAAATGGACTATTTTCTCTAAATAGATACATATTGCTTGAAGAATTATCAAATATGTTGAGACCAGGTCTCTTCTCTGCTGCCTATGGGAACATAGTTTTGCCAAGATTGTCAGCCCACACCACCTTTGAAACTATTCAGAAATTATCACTAATTAGGAAAGATGTGAAAGTTTTAATATAATATACATTATCTATATTCCTCTATCTACATTTATCTACCTACTTATGTGTGTATACACAAATATGCATACATACATATACTGTCTAGATATTATATAGGTTTCTGTCCTCAGAAAAAGTAAATTAATAACTGTCTCTAAAGATGTACACTGGGCTTTTTAAGTGAACAATACGGACAAATATCTTTATGAAATCATTAGAACAATGGACAGCAGCCTTTTTAAACTTATGGGTAGTACATTGTTGTATGGGAATGCAGACCACTATAGTATTAGACTTGTTCTAAGATTTGTAGGATTTCTCAGTACACTGAGGAGTCCCAAATAAACTGTCACTGGTTCCAAGTCCAAGTCAGAATTCTCGCACTGGCCCCTAAATTACCTCAAACAAGGATCATCCTGCATCCCAGTATCTACTTAAACTGTTCTATAACCAATGACTTCCAATGTTACATATGTCATGACCCTAAAAAGAAACTGCTTTCCTAGTATTAGATTTTCCCATTTCATGAATCTTGTTACTTCAAGCAACTGATGCCTTGAAAATGTCCCTCATTTACAAAAACATAAATTTGTTGTTATTTTCTAAGAAATAACTATATCTGAGACAGCAATAGCCTGTTTGAAAGCAAACAAAAATAATTCTTTACCCTCTACCTGTAATCTTCTACTCTGACTACAGCAACGAATATAACATTAATCAATGTGAAGTCTAATTCTTGCTCTGTATCAGGAAGTTTGCTCAGTCAACAAATGTTTATTGAGAAGCTGCTATGTACCAGTCACTGATCAGGCACTGGGGATATAGAAGAGAAAAATAAAGGTATCTGCTCTTAGGAGACAGTAAAAAGCAAGCAAATAAATTGCATAGCTCTTTATTACTTCATAGACTAATGAATTAGTAATTCCCTAATTCCCAGCTGAACCTCTCACCTCTAGTTTCTATGTGCCAAGTGCACCTGCTAGCTGTTTTTACTTCCTAGTTGTTAATACTGTTATATTTTTCTTTAATATTTCCACCAAATCAACCATCACTAAACATAAGTTGTTTGAACAACCTGTTTTTAGGCTCCAAAAGATGTCTAGCTCAGTGAAGCAAGGTTTTAGTAAACAGATATTTTATCTGATATACTGGTTGTGCCCCTCAGTTGATTTTAACATTAGCATAGCACAGAGACAATTGTTCTAGGAGCTAGATGGGAAATGAGTACAGATGAACACTGAATATGTTTTCTAAGCATCCTAGTATAGCTTCAACTAGCTATTCTGTATTCAACAAGTTATTTCAGGAACCTAAGCAAAGCTAAAAAGTATACACAATCTTTTCATATAGTCTACATACTTCTTAGCAATCAAACCCACGTTTAATCTTAGATTTGGGAAACCTAATGCCTGTAAACATTGTCACAAACTGGTCTTCCCTCCTTCAAACTGCATCTGCTCTAACTCCTAGAAAAAGTTACTCTTGAAAAAGGAGTTCAAATGCCCTTGAAATAAATGAGTTTCTAATTGAAGATGTGATAACTACATGCAATTCATTAACCTCTGCCTCAGTCTCTTTCATCTGTAAAAATGGCCAAACACAACTTTCTGCACTTAAAAATTAACTCATAGTCAATGAGTCACAACAGGTTTTGTTAAGTTATTCCATACAACTTTGAATAGTGTTATATTGATTCCAAATACTCATTCTGAATAAAATTCCAGAATTCTTTCGCAATTCTATATCACAGTGTAATCAGAATCCCTCTGTTCTGATCAAATAATTCACAAATTCCCCACAAGAGATTCCCAGTAGTACACACACATACATGAATATGGATATGTGTGGATGCAGGAGTGCATTCCCAAGGGAAAAAGAGGTTCAAAGAACAATTTGTACAGTCTCTTCTTTAAAAATCAGAAAAAAAAAACCCTGACAAATTCATGAAGAAGAATAAAATAAAGAGTGTAATGAGAAGGCCCATCTGCCTATGACATAATAGCCAAGCATGATTTTTTAGAATCTTTTCCCTTTAACTAATTTAACAAAATGTTCTTAAAACCTAGAGAGTACTGCAATGGGGATGTGGTGGAGGGTGGGGAGGGCATCAGTTAGCACATAATTTAGAAGTCAAATATAGTTTATCTTTACTGGTACTAGTAGAATTTAGCCAATTTTCATTTCTATTATTTCCAAAATACTAATTAATTTTGAGGAAAGGAAGAAGAAATAACAAGATGTACAAACTTAGAATATGCCTATCCTTCTTCTGGCTCATGCAAGATATATTTGTAAAATATTTGTATGTAAAACAACCTGTATATATTGCAAACTACATTTCACGCAAAATATACTTTGCATTATCTATCTACCTGAATAAAGATGTTTTTTTCCAGAGCACAGAAAGATAAAGATTTAGTACAAAAGGACATTGGCTCAGAACAACATACCAGATGAACATAAAAGGTTAATTTTAATAATCAAATTCATAATTCATCTAATCTAGGAAATGTCAAGAATAGTTTAAAGAGAAATTCCATTTAACATGAACTAATGCACCAACTGTCAGTAACAGTGAAGATAACTAAATGATTCTGAAATACAGTATGCTTGTGTTTAATGACATCAATAGACATGTAGGAAATTTACAATAGATTATTTGCCCAGTTACTGTGATGCTTGTAAAACCATTACTAGGCTACAGATCTTTTCTACTTTTAGAACTGTCAATGATCCAAGAAAAGGAAAAAAAAAAAAAAAAGCAAAAAACAGATTATTCTTTTCTTAGACAGGTACCTTTCAGTGAAAATACAATTTTAAGAATGGTATGCTTTTGTTTCTGGCACAGAAAAACATCTCTAAGCATTATTCATATTATTTCTCTCCCCTAAAGTTAACATACTTTAATGCCATATGGGCACAAATTTACTTCTGTTCATTTAAACTTGCAATTAAACTTTATAACATAGAAAACTGCTAAAGTAAAATAATCCCATTCCACTGAAAGGCTTTTTTTTTTTTTTCTAAAATAACATGGGTGGTGTGCCAAATGGCTGGGGTGGTAGCTCATTATACCTTCAGAAAGAATCCAAGTTTGAGGCTTATCTTGGGTTCTCACACATAGCAGCAAAACCTTGGAGTGCTATCAAGGGTTAGAAAGGGCAGATCAAATGTCTGAATTGAGTGAATCCATTCAGGGGGCACTGGTTGTTTAGTAATCTAGTGAGCAATGCATTCATCTACTGATCAAGGCATTTTACTGTAACTTTATTAAATAACAGAGTCCCTTATATCTAAAATATTCAAACCATTTCACAGAAAGAAGCCCTTGTGCTGCCCAGAAAATGTTCCTTTTTTCTTTAATCTATGTCAACTCTTTTAAAATCATAAAACTCCATTTAGTGACTGAAAGAAATAACTTGTGAAATTTTGATTTATAGGGAATCAGAAAGTAATATACTTTCAAAGAAGTAAGCAGCAGGATCTGGTCCAGCATATCATTAATCTTAAATACACATTCATAAAGTGGGTAGATGAGAAGATAAGGCATCCCCGACTATACTAAGAAGGCCAAAGAAAGATATCTACGGAATCGGGCAGCAATATGGGGAGAGGGGGCAAACCTGGACACATAAAGCAACATTTTCCATAATGTCTTCAGTATCAACAATGGTAAATTGTTACTCCATATTTGGATAGTTTGAACAATTTTGTAGGGCACTTCAATTATTCACTGTTAATAACTATACATAAATTCCAACTGTTGGCACCATGACAAATAAGCCAAAAAACAGATCAACTTCAAAAGCAAAAACAAACACTTCCTTTTTGAAACTGAAATGCAGTCATATATTCAATTATATTAGTTAACTTGATAAAAAGCATCCACAAAAAGCTTATAGCTAACATTATACTTAATTGTACAAGACTGAATGCTTTCTCCCTAAGATTGGGAACAAGGTGAAGATTTGCACTTTTAACACTCTTATTCAACATAGTGCTGGAGGTTTGGGCCAGTGCAATGAGACAAGAAAAGGAAATAAAGACATACAGATCAGAAAGGTAGAAATACAACTGCCCCTATTTGCAGATGACATGGTTATCTGCAAAGAAAATCCCAAAGAATCTAGCAAGTAAAAATAAAATCTTACAACAAGTAAGTGAGTGCAGCAAGGAATGCAGGAGACAAGATAAACTTACAAGTATCAATTATATTTCTACACACAGCAATGGAAACATTAATGCTGAAATTTAAAGTATTATAATACCATTTACAACCACTCAAACAAATGAAATACTCAGGTGTAAAATTAACAAAATGTGTATAAGACCTGTATGCTGACAATTACAAAATACTGATGAAAGAAATCAAAGCTATAAAGAAATGCAAGTCATTCTATGCTCATATAAGACTCAACAAAGATGTCAATTCTCTGTAAATTGATAAGCAGGTTAATTAATTCCTATCAAAATCCAAGAAAACTTTTTTATAGAGACAAGATTATTTATATATATATATATATATATATAAAAAGGTAAAGAAACTAGAATAAATAAAACAATTTTGAAAAAGCAAAATAAAGTGGGAGGGATGGGTCTACCCAATTTCAAGACTTACATCGCTAGAGCAATTCAAACAATGTGGTACTGGCAGAATAACAGACACACAGATCAATGGGATAGAGTAGAAAACTCAGAAATAGACACACACACATATGCCCAAGCGAATTTTGAGAAAGATGTAAAAACAATTAAATGGAGGAAAGACAGTCTTTTCAACAAATGGTGCTGGAGCAACTGAATATCCATAGGCAAAAAAAACCAAAACCTAATTCTCACACCTTATACAAAATTTAACTGAAAAGGGATCATGGATTTAAACTGTGAAACATAAAACTAAAAACTCCTAGAAAAAAATCAGAAGAAAATATTCAGGATCTAGGAGTAGGTAGAGTCCTTAGATTTGACACCAAAAGTGTGATCTATAAAAGAAAAAACTGATAAACTGGACTTCAGTAGAATTAACTTTTGCTCTGTGAAAAACCTCATAAGAGGATGAAAAGACAAGGTACTAATTAAGAGACTATATAAATGATACCCTTGGTTCATGGTAGTTATGTTCTATGGATTTTCCTTGAACAATGAATTAGCGAATATCAAAATACAGGTTCCTGCAAGCCTCTGGTCACATTTTCATCAACTGATCAACACATAAACTTGTTATGTGTGTTTCTGTTTAAAGTCACCTTATTTAATGTATATTGATTCATCAGCATTGAATTCATGGCCAATAGCACTATAATTCATGCCTGAACAAAGCTTATCTAACACGTATGTTCCCTGTAAGGCCATCACAGCACAAAAAGGGAAAAAATTTGGCACTAAATAATCTGTAAAGTAGACACTTGTTTACAGTAGGAGCGTTAAAACAAGAAGGCAGAGCATCACCTTGTTCAATGTCAGCTGAAAATATGCGTGTTGGGTGACTCAAAATTTTTGCCACACTGCGCGTATCTGCAAATGACTGCAAAAGCACTGCAAGTATTGATTTGAGGGTTACAAATTAATTTTAGTGAGTAGGCAAATTCGTAAGTACAAATTCCATAAATAATGAACATTGACTGTATTTGCAACCCACATACCTGAAAAAGAACTAGTATCTAAGATACATAAAGAACTCTCAAAATCTAAGAGTAATAAAACCCAAACAATCCCATTAATAAATGGCCAAAAGACATTGAGACATTTCACTGAAAAGGATATACAGATGCCAAATAAGTACATGAAAAGATTTTAAACATCATTAGACATTAGGGAAATGCAAATTAAAACCACAATGAAATACTATTACACTGTTATGAGAATGGCTAAAATAAAAAACAGTGACAACATCAAACGCTGATGAGGATGCAGAGAAACTGGATCACTCACATATTGCTGGTGGGACTGTAAAATGACACACCCACTCTGAAAAACTGCTTGGCACTTTCTTAAAAAGCTAAACGTGTAACTAACCATATGAGCTGGCCATTGCACTCCTGAGCATTTATCTCAGAGAAATAAGCAATAATGCTGACACAAAACCTATATACAAATATTTATAAGAGCTTTATTCATAATAGTCCCAAAATGGAAACAACCGAGATATTCATCAACAGGTGAATGGTTAAACAAACTGTGGTACATCTATTCCATGGAATAATGCTCAGCAATAAAAAAGAATATTGATACATGCAACAACCTGAATGAATCTCCAGAGAATTATTCTGAGTGAAACAGACAATCCTAAAAAGGTTACATATTAACTCTATAATCCCATCTATATAACACTGAAATAACAGAATCATAGAATTATAGAAATGAATGATGAAACAGGGGTTAAGGAGGGGACTGAGGTAGGTAGGAAGTGGGTATAGCTATAAAAGGGCAATGTAAGAGATCCTTGCAGTGATGGAGATGTTCTATATCTTGGCCTTATCAATACCAATATTCCAGTAGCAATATCGCACTATCTTTTTGCAAGATGTTAGCATTGGGGGAAAATGGTGTAAAGGTAAACAATACAAAACCTCTCTGTATTATTTCTTACAACTGCATATGAATCTACAATTATCACAAATTAAAAAGCTAATTTAAACAGTGAAATATAGTTACATTTTCAGCTATTTTATTGAGTATGTCATACAGCTTCCTTGAGGTGGAAATTTCTAAGTTGTGAAACTCATGCTCTTTATTTTACTTCACATTAATATACATTAAAGGAGGAGTATGGGGCTTCCCTGGTGGCGCAGTGGTTGAGAGGCCGCCTGCCGATGCAGGGGACACGGGTTCATGCCCCGGTCCGGGAAGATCCCACATGCCGCGGAGCGGCTAGGCCCATGAGCCACGGCCGCTGAGCCTGCGTGTCCGGAGCCTGTGCTCCGCAACGGGAGAGGCCGCAACAGTGAGAGGCCCACGTACCACAAAAAAAAAAAAAAAAAAAAAAATAAGAGGAGTATGCATTTTAAAAGGTGAGTAGAAGGATAAAGTCCAATAGTAAATGATTGAAATAAAATTGCTTATACAATAAAAACTTGTTTTTAAACTCTCAGAGTAACAACAAAAACAAAGCACTTCTTAATTGGTTTTTCCTCAACGGAAAATGAGAGTTAGCTTTTCAAAATTACAACTAAAATCAAAGATCTTTTGGTTTAGAGTTCTAGTACAGCATTAATTTAGTTTTAAAGAAATTAATGTCACAAACTTGACCCAATTACAGAAACAGTTATTGTTCTATTTTCTGGCTACTGGTGCCATCTCTAACAAATCATTTGACAAACACATACCCCATAAGAAAGAGAGAAAAAATATTCTCAAAAATACTTTTCCTTCCAGAAAAATAAATCAAGGAGAAAAGAGGGGGAAAACACTATAGATTTTTAAATTGGTGCCACTAGCTTTATTTGCAACAGATAACAAAGAGCCATACAATTCATCAAGAAAAAATTAATCCATTGCTTATTTTTAAATGATTTGGCAATGATATATGTTAGGAAAGATTAAAAGTACAAAAAAATAGCAATAGCTGCAATAAAAAATATAACATCTGCGCCACAGAATATAGCAAGAAACAATATTTTAGGTTAACAAGTACCAACTCTCAAGAACTGTGAAGGGTCTGAGATTTTATTTACAAGCTAAGAAGTTAGCATACTACTGTTTCAAGGATGCTGGCAGCAGACAAGAGACTCATGGGTCTGAAACAAAGGGCTTTATTACTCATAGCACAGCCAGCAACATGGGCATATTCATGTCAGTTCCCCTTGCACCCAAGTCCTGTGCGGGGGCAGCATCATGAACCCAGATGACACCTGCACATTTAGGGTTGCATTACTAGAGAGGAACCTTTGGCCAAGGGCCCATTACTTTTTGAGCAAGCTGCAAACATTGTTGCAAACAAGCCAGGCCCACTCTCCTAGGAAACTGGCCCAAATCAGTGGAAGAATGTCTTGCAATCTGGCAAACTCAGCAAGAATGTGCAGGAAAGCTGAGGGCCTTCCCCAACAACATTTATTCTTTCTTAAGTAACAATGTTTACACCAGACAGAAGACTTCAGAGCAATTTAAGATTTAAGTATTAAGTAATTAATCAAATTATTACAAAATATAAAACTTTCCTACTTTAAGTGAAATACACAAAGCAATTAAGTATTAGCCTACATTCACAACGCACCAAGTATTAGCCTACATTCACAACGCACCAAAGATCCAGTGCATATGTTCACTATAAGCTGTGGCCAGAATGTACAAAGGAAGAAGCATTTCTCTGCCACCTTTTAATCACCAGTGAGGCTGTAAATTACTATAAAGCAACCTAGCTTTAGAAGTCTGAGATGTGAGTTGAAGAAGCGGTAGGAGAAGTCTAAGAGAAACAGTTGGGTATGAAGAGAGTAAAAAAAAAAAAATTAATGGTTTGAGAAAGAAAGCCAGGCAATACAGACCCACAAAAGTTCACACCTCACCAAAAGTTGTTCGGTGCTTCTCAAATTTTAATTTGCTTATTATTCACCTCAATATAGTATTAAAATACAGACTCTGATTCAGTAGGTTCAGGGTGGTGCCTGAGAGTGGACATTTCTAATAAGCTACCAGATACTGCCTTTACTGCTTTGAGCAGACACACTCTGAGCAGCAAGGGTTAGAAGACTTTCACTGACTGTCAAACATTTCCTATGCAAAGTCTGTGGTACATTACACTCTAAATTTGTTCAAAAGATGAGATTTTGAAATTTTCTGTCATTGGGGGAAAAAGTCATGTTACTCATGTTATACTGCCCTTAAGTTGTGGCTAATAATAATTTTAAATTTTATTTTCAAGTAATGTTAATTCATATAATTATATGTTTTATATAATATTTCTCCATATAAAAATATTTGGAGCATATTGGTCCTCAAGATTATCTTAATGTAGTTCTTAATTATCTTCTGGTATATGATCTATGTATAAAGGTAGTAGTCATTCCAACTTCAATTAACCAATTTAGCTCACAATGTGCTCTTCCTGCTGCTAGTATTAAGAATAAACCTAAATATATAATTCATTTCTTGGCACTTTTTAAAAGGTCTTTGATAACGTTTTAGCAATATGTAGGTTTCTGTACAAGTTCAGAGAATAAACTCATTTTAACGGTTGTGAAAACTTGCATGTCGAGAATAAACTAATTTGATTTCTGGAAAGAAATGTCAGGATCATGTATTAAGTATTATGCATCTCAAAATTAGATTTGTCTCTATAAATCCTTAATCCCAAGATATATGACTCTTTCAGAGAATAATGGCAAATGCATCTGTTCACATTCAAAAAGTTTGTCCACCCTCAAATTATTTAGAATATTTAATAAAGGATACTATAAGAATCAAGCATTTATATATAAATCAATGTAATATTTACTAGTCCAAAAAAAGCATTCATTTAAAGAAAAACAGCTCTCATCTGCTTTTAATAAATGCACCAATACATCAGTAATATACCAACATTGCCATTATTTCTTTCTGTGACTTTGTTCCTCAAAATTCCTCAGCATCAGGATAGAAGTCTGGATAGTAAGACCCCAAGAACTCACCAAGTAAGAAACATCTCACCCTGATCTGACCTGCTAATAAAAATTTTTTTTAATGAGCTAACCGTTATATATTCAATAACCGTGATGTGAAAACTGATCAGTACACAATCATTCCACAAATTCTCTCTCTTGATCTAGCTAAAATACAACACTCTAATTTGAAAAAGACAGATTTTAAGACAACCAAGACAAGCAAGCACATGTTCCATAGCTTATTTTTTGCTTTCATAGTTACACAAAATTTTTAAAATACTACATTATTTTTTCTCACATTGAAACCAGAGCTATCTTTTTAAAAGGGTTAAAATCTACATTAACTTAACTATAATCTCCCCAGTGTGACCTATACAAATGTTTGGTAGAATTCACCACTGATGCCATCTGGGTCTGTAGTTTGAGAAAGGATTTTTAACTATTTCTTTAATAGAAATAGTTTAGTAGGAAGAGTTGATCTATTCAGGTTATCTATTTCTTCTTTAGTGAGATTTTAGAGTTTGTTTTCTAAGGACTTTGTCCATTTCATCTAAGTTGTTGAATTTACTGGCACAAAGTTACTCATAATATTCCTTTACTATCCTTTTAATGTCTGTATGATATGCAGTGATATCCCCTCTCTTACATCTAAAATTGTCAATTTATGTCTTCTGGCTAGGAGTTTATCAAATTTTCTGATAACAGCAAACATCTACCTTTTGGTTTTATTGATTTTCCCCCCCTTATTGCCTTTCTGTTTTCTACTTAATTTATTTCTGCTCGTATGTTTATTATTTCGTTCTTCAACTCACTTCAGATTTAATTTGCTCTTTATGTAGTTTCTTAAGGTAGAAGTTTAGGTCATCAATTTTAAACCTTTCTACTTTTTAATATAAACAGTTAATGCTATAAGTGTTCCTGTAAATATTGCTTTAGCTGTACCCCACTAGTTTTGATATGGTATATTTCCATTTTCAGTAAATTAAATATATATATAATTTAAAAATTTTCCTTGGAATTTCTTCTTTGACTGCTGGATTAGTTTTAAACAATAAAATTGGGATTTTTCCAGATAGCTCTCTATAAGAGAATATACTGTGTATAGTCAGAGAACATACTTTTTATAACTTGAATATTTTTAAGTTTGTTGAAAGTGACCTTATTGCCAAGAGTATGGCCTACTTTGGTAAATGTGAGTACACTTGAAAATAAGGTGTATTCTTATGTTGTTGGATGGAGTGTTCTAAAAATACCAGTTTGATAATGTTAGGTTATAGTATTGCTCAAATTTTCTATATCCTCATTGATTTTTCATCTACTTGTTTGATGAATTATTGAGATGGGTGCTAAAATCTCCAACTATAACTGGATGTATCTACTTTTAGGTCTTCAGTTTTTGCTCTGTGTATTCTGAAGGTCTGTTATTAGGTGAATAAACTTTTAGAATTATTATATCTCCTTGATGAATTAATCCATTTATCATGGTTACATGACCCTCTTTAGCCCTAGTAATATTCCTTGCTCTGGAAACTAATTTCTCTGGTATCAATATAGTTCCAGCTTCCATGTGATTAGTGCTAACATGATGTACCATTTTTCAATGCTTTTATTTTTATACCTCGTGTCTTTATTTAAAGTGGGTTATTACAGACAGCATATGACTAAGCCTTGCTTTTTTATCCAATATGACAATCTCTGCTCTTTCATTGGGCCTTTTAGATCATTTACATTTAAAATAATTGTTGATATTGTTGAATTTAAATGACTTGCTATTTCTCTCATGTCTTCCTCATTCCCTCTTTGCTCTTTTCCAGGCTACTTTTATACTGATGTTTTTAGTCATATCATTTTATATCTCTTTATTACATTTTTAGCTAAACCTCTGTATGTTCTTTTTTTACAAGGTTGGTCCAGAAACTACTAATACATTTTTAAAGTATCAGAGTCTATTTTCATATTATACCACTTCACATATAGTAGTAAAAACTTAAAATATCCATTTCTCCCTTCCCAGCCTTTGTGCTATTGTCATACATTTTATTTGTACATATGCTTTAAACTCTGCAATGCATTATAATTATTTCTGTTTAAAAAATGAATTATCTTTTGTCATCAGCTTTATTGAGATACAATTCCACACCATAAAACTCACGCTTTTGAATTGTACATCCAGTGGTTCTTAGTATATTCACAGAATTGAATTGCCACTATCTAAATTTAGAACATTTCTATCATCATCCCAAAAAAACACCTACCCATTAGCAGTCACTCCTCAATCTCCCCTGCACCGAATGCCTGTCAGTGACTAATCTACTTTATGTTTCCATATATTTACCTATTCTGGAAATTTCATACACTGGAATCATTCAATATGTGTTTTCTTGTGACTGGCTACTTTCACTTGTACAATGTCATCAAGGTTCATCCATATTCCAGCAGGTATCAATACTTTATTACTTTTTACTGCCAAATAATATTTCATTGTATGAATATACCACCCTTTGCTTATCCATTCATCAGTTGATGGACATCTGGGTTATTTCTACTTTTTAGCTATTATGAATAAGGCTGCTATGAACATTTGCATACACATTCTTGTGGGGACATATGTTTTCAATTCTCTTAGTTATACACTTATGATTAGAATTTCTGGGTCATACAGTAACATTATGGTCATATGGTTTAACATACTGAAGAACTGCCAGACTGTTTTTAACACTGGCTCACCATTTTACAATCCCACCAACAACGTATGAGTGATCTGATTTCTCCAATATCCCCACCAACACTTGTTATCTTTCTATTTATTATAACCATGTTAGTGGGTGTGGAGTGAGATCGTATGGTTTTGATTTGCATTTCCCTAATGATTAATGATGTTGAGCATCTTTTCATGTGCTTATTGGCCATTTGAATATCTTTTATTCAGAAAAGTTCACTCAGACCTTTTGACCATTTTAATTGTATCCATTATCTTTCAAAGATATATTTTTTTAAATATAAAAAAGTATATTTACCCACATATTTAACATGTTCCATGATTATTATTCTTTTGTGCAGCTCCAAATTTCCACCTGGTATTATTTATTTTTTCTGCCAGAAGGACCTCCATTAACATTTCATGTAGTAATTGTCTGATGACAATGAATTATTTCAGCTTTTATATGCTTGAATTTTTTGTTGTTGTTGTTGGTTTTAAACCATGTTTTTGCTGGTTATAGAACTCAAGGTTGACTTCTTTCTTTAGGAATTTAAAGTTGTCACTCCACATTCTTCTAGCTTTCATTATTTCCGATGAGAAGTCTGCTGTCATTGTTATAATTAATCCTTTAAATATAAGGCGTCTTTTTTCCTCTACCAGTTTTTATGAATTTCTCTTTATCATTATTTCTTAGCAATTTTATTATGCTATGTCTCTGTGTGATTTTCTTCATCTTTCTTCTGGGGTTTATTTTGTTCCTTAAAATCTATAGGTTTATATTTTTCACAAATTTGGAAAATTTTCAATCATTATTTCTTCAAATATTTTTTCTGCCATCCATCTCCTCTCCTTCTGGGACTCCAAATATCTGAGGTCTCTTGATATTGTCCCAGAGCTCTGTTCATTATTTTTTCAGTCTTTTCTTTTTTGTGTGTTTCATTTCTGGTAGTTTCCATTGTTATGCTTTAAGTGCACTTATCTTTATTTCTGTAGAGTCAAATCTGTTATAAATCCCATCCAGTGTATTTTTAAAACCAGATATTGTTTTTTCCATCTCTAAAAGTTCAATTTGGATCTTCACTGTATCTTCTATTTCCTCCTTACCATGTTCATTCATTTCTCTATCTTCTTGAATTATGCAGTATATTTATAACAGTTAATTTAATATTCTCATCTAATTCTACCCTATGTATCATTTTGAATTTGTTACTATTGATTCATTTTTATCCTGGTTACAGGTCATATCTTCCTACGTTTGTGCATGCCTGGTAATTATAACTGGATGCCAGACACTGAATTTTATGTTGGTTGCTGGAATTTACTATATGTCTTAAAATGTTCTGAGGCTTTATTCTGGTATTGTGGGACGCAGTTAAGTTACTTTTATACAGTTTGGCACTTGTGAGGATGTTTTTAAGCTTTACTGGAGTGATTCCTGAATAGCCTTTAGTTTAGAGTTAATCTGACTCCACCCAGTACTAAGACAATACTCTTTTGAGAAATAGCCAATGTCACATATTAAGCAGATCATTTTACTCTGGTGAGACATAAAGTATGCCCAGCCCAAGGAAAACTTCCAGAGATTGCTCTTCATGTTCTTTTCCAGTGACTTATTCCACCCTGTTTTTAGATTGCTTTAAAGCATGCATTTTAGTAGATAGTAGATTACTCGCATGTGTGCACTGATCAGTACTCAGCCAAATACTTAAGGTAAACCCACTATACGTCTCTAGAGAATTTTTTCTTTTTGCTTCTGTGCAGCTCTCTCCTTCCAACATACTGCCCCACAAATTTGAGCAAATCCTACCTAGTATGGCCTCCCTAAACTCTGATTTATCAACTCAGTGACACCTCCAGGCTATGTTTGGGTTTCTCCTCCCTGTGCTGTAGCCTGGAGCCTCTCCACAGGCAGTAAGCTGTTGTGCAATGTCTGAAAGTTATCACTTCATGTATTTTCTCTGACTTTTTATTTATTTAAGGCAGAGGAAAAATTCATTCCCTGTTACTCCATATTTTGGCTGGGCATGGAAGTCCTATACACTTTTAGGAATATAAACGTTCATTCATTTACCAATCTTCTGTCACAAAACCAAGGACTTTTCTTTGAGTATTATCATACTGCCTCGAATTCTGTAACGTTTCTCTTTCTTACAGATGTCATACCCATTATGCATCATCTATGATTTCTCCTTTACTTCCTTTAAAGGCATTGAGAACATTTAAAACATGTAAGAAATACTTGCAAGGCAATGAGTGAAAATTTATTTAGATTTTATAACTCCTTACACATACACACTCTTACAGTTATTGCATTCATATCTAATTTGACAGACGTTTCTTTTAGTACTTGCCTTTATCCAATATTTCCAAATACTCTATTTTTTCTTCATAAAAAAAAACCAAATAGGGACTTAAACTTAAAAGCATTTGCACAGCAAAGGAAACCATAAACAAGACAAAAAGACAACCCTAAGAATGGGAGAAAATATTTGCAAATGAAACAACAAAGGATTAATCTCCAAAATATACAAACAGCTCATGGAGCTCAATATCAAAAAAACAAACAATCCAATTAAAAAATGGGCTGAAGACCTAAATAGACATTTCACCAAGGAAGACATACAGATGGCCAAGAGGTACATGAAAAGACGCTCAACCTCACTAATTATGAGAGAAATGCAAACCAAAACTACAACGAGGTATCACCCCATGCCAGTCAGAATGGCCATTATTAAAAAATCTACAAACAATAGCTGGAGAAGGTGTGGTGAAAAGGGAAACCTCCTGCACTGTTGGTGGGAATGTAAATTGATACAACCACTATGGAAAACAGTACAGAGGTTCCTTACCTACCATATGACCCAGCAATCCCACTACTGGGCATATACCCAGAGGAAACCATAATTCAAAAAGACACATGCACCCCAATGTTCATTGCAGCACTATTTATAATAGCCAGGTCATGGAAGCAACCTAAATGCCCATCAACAGATGAATAGATATAGAAGATGTGACACATATATTCAACGGAATATTACTCAGCCATAAAAAGAAACGAAACTGAGTTATTTGTAGTGAGGTGGATAGACCTAGAGTGAAGTCAGTCAGAAAGAGAAAAACAAATACCGTATGTTAATGCATATATATGGAATCTAAAAAAAAAAAATGCTACCCATGAACCTAGTTGCAGGGCAGGAATAAAGATGTAGACATAGAGAATGGACTTGAGGACATGGGGTGGGAGGGGAAAGCTAGGGCAAAGTGAGAGTAGCATGGACATATATACACTACCGAGTGTAAAGTAGTTAGCTAGTGGGAAGCAGCAGCATAGCACAGGGGGATCAGCTCAGTGCTTTGCAACGACCTAGAGGGGTGGGATAGGGAGGGTGGGAGGGAAGATCAAGAGGGAGGGGATATAGGGACATATGTATGCATATGCTGATTCACTTTGGTGTACAACAGTAACTAACACAGTATTGTGAAGCGATTATACTCCAGTAAAGATCTATTAAAAAAAAAAGAATATATTGTACAGCACAGAGAAATACAGGCATTATTTTGTAATAACTTCAGATGGAGTGTAATTGAGTACAATCTATAAAAGCATTGAATCACTATGTTGTACACCTGAAACTAATATAATATTGTAAATAAACTCTACTTCAATTTAAAAAAAATAAAATTAAAGGTAAAAAAAAAAAACCCAAACCAAATATTTTTCTTTCCGTTCAGTTTTCATTGGTTTACACAATTATAATGAAAATCAGAACTGGAATAAACAAGTTCAGGAATAAACTCAGCTGGAGGGAAACAGACCACTAGAGAATGCCTTAGGCTAGCCATAATGTTCAGTGTGAATCAGACTTTCAGTAAATTAGCAAGAAACCAGTTAGAAGTTTCTTAATAGAGCTTCTACTATATAATCAAGTTGTATCAAGTAATTTAATACCTAAGAACTACAGGCTTTTATTAAATGTTTTAGGAAATAATACGTTGATCAAAGGGAGAAAGTCTCGTATAAAATGGCAACTACCTAGACGAGTGTAGAACACAAAAAGGTTGTGTCAAGGAACCCCGCCACCCTTCCCAATAAAGGTGATCACGTGAAACTTAAAAATATGGGTCTGACAGGGCTTCTGAAGAAGACAAAGAGCCCAGTTTGTGTGAAAGGAAGAGGGACAGACCAGGTGAAAGAGACGGCACACACAACGTCTCAGACAACAGTAAGCAATGTTCACCGTATGGCAAACAGCCTAACATAGCGGAGAGTGCAGAGTGCAGGGATTTGTACTAATACATCATTTATTTCTGAGTAAGAAAATGTAGTATATTATCTATATAACTTTAAAATGAAAAAATCAGCTGGTTTTCTTGGAGAGCTCTTTAAAAATCAGTATCTTAAATTAGATGGTAAATATTACAATCCCTAACCTACTCTTTATCAAACTACAGAACTAACTTACTAAAAGCTACTTTGGTGAGGAAAAAAAGTGATGACCTTCCTAAATGCTCAACTTACTTCCTAGAAAAAATTTATCATGTTTAAAACACTAATTTAGAGCATTATAAAAAAAATGGTTTCGTCTAAATACTTTTATAAAAAACCAAAATCTAGCTACACTATAATAAAAATTGTATATTATGTTACCATAATACTTGGCCAAAGATATAAAAAAATTTCCCATGAATATACTGTTGAATCAAAGTTTCCAATGTATGGTACTGGCAGGCAGTGTGATTGAGAACTATGAACATGGGATCTAATAATAATGCACTAAATGTTCTTAAGTAAGTCATTTACCTTGCTCTTGCTCTCTTTAGTCATATCTGAAATCTGTAGAGGGAACTTTAAAGCCATACATACAGGATAAGCTCTGAATATTAAGCAAAAGAAGTATGATCAGTTCTTCAGAATATCACAAGAGAAAGTAGTACATCCCTAAGGCTACAGCTAATTATATCTTGAATATGGTACCTTCAAAATTCACTGCTTTGAGTGCTTCTAAAGGCTGTTCCATTGTCCATCAGTTCTCCCAGTACACAAGCAGAGAACTTTTTTCTGAATCTTCAGCTTAAACGTTTTCCTTAGCTTTAGGCAACTGCTGCTTTCCTACAATCTTCAGGGAATAAAATAATTCCCTCCCTTCATTTATAGTGTTACCTTGAAGGGATCTATAACTATGATCAAGTTCTCTACAATCTTCTCTTTTCCAGTCTATCTAAGACTGTTAGATTTTTCTACCAAATACATACTTTTTAAAAGTGAATTTGTTACTACTTTAATGTCAAGTCTTCCCATTTTACCTAAGTATATAAATATCTGAAGTCAAAACAGGAAAAATACTTAAGTCCCATAACAATACTGAACAATACAGAAATATCATATTGTCATTTTATTCTATAGTCAATCAAAAAATATTATTGAGTGCTGGTCCCGAGCCAGACTCTGTGCTGGGCACCAGGAATAATGTAGTAAACCAAATGAACAGAGCCTCTGACTTCATTTAGCTTACAGTTTAGACAGAAAGACATATCTAAGAGAGACAGACATTAAACTCAAGGAAAAAACAAAGTATAATGAGTAATGACAGTAATATCATGATGTCTGAGAATCTAACCTAATTCTAGGTTAGCGAAAGACTCACTAAAGAAGTGATACTTAAGTTATTATCTGAAGAATGAGCAGCAGTTAGATCAGGAAGGAAGAAATGTTTCATGCAAAAAATAGAGGTCTTATTAAAGCTGTAAGAAAAATAACTTCAAGTAACCCAAGAAGCTCTTAATGGCTTGAGTATAGAGTATGACAAAGGAAAATGAAGCTACACATATCAGCTTGAGCCTTGTAGGCCATATGAAGTAGTTTGACCTTTATCCTAAAGTCACTGAGAAATAAAAGATAATAAAGTTTATAACTTTGGAATAACATTTTGGCTTCAGAATGGAGCTGTCAAGGATTACACTTAGCCAGGGAGATGAGTCAGAAGAACTCCAATCAGAGCACCCTCACTGACCTGTTTGACTGAATCTATAGAAATCATCATTCCTTCTCCTAGATATATATTATTCACATGGCTTTAAGGACATCACAGTCTCACTGTTTTACTCTTGCCTCAATGGCCTGCTCTTCTTGGTCTCTGCTGTTGACTCCCCTTCTCCTCAATTTCTTAATGCTGAAGTGCTCCTGGGCACAGTGCTTAGACTCAACTCATCCTGACCTACAACTTTTAGTTTTTCAAAAACACTGTCAACAGCTAAATACTATTTATTTTGCTTATTATCTGTCTTCCCCTTCTCCACAAAAAATGTGATCTCCATTCAATGTTTATCTGTTTTGTTAACTGTGTGATATCCTCAGTACCCAGAACATTGCTTGGCTCAGAGTAGGCAGTCAAAAAAAAAAAAAAAAGTTTTAAATTAATGACTAAATGAATGAATGAATAAACAAACAAGGAAAAGAACCCTGAGACTAACGTGGACTCACCATGGATGGAGAGGATTAGGGAACCAGTGAGTAGGAAACTAGAAAGAGTGGTGAGCTGTACAAATTGAGGGAGAGGAAAAACTCAAGCTTAACTCCTAGGTAGCTAGCCTGAATGACTAGATAGATTACTGATATATAGGAAAACGTTTCCTGGGGAATGGAAAGCTGATCAATCAGTTCAGTTTTACACAAGCAGAGTGTGAGGTGCCTAATGAAATGCCAAGTGAAGGTGTCCAGTCCAGAGCACAGGGAGATAGGGATATAGATTAGGGTTTAGAGTCAAATAACTCAAAGATGGCATCAGAGGCTATGGGAGCATAATCGTTCACCAAGGGAAAATGAATAGAGAGAAACAGAAGACCTAGAACTGAGTCCTGACACACCTCACGTTAACAGATTGACAAAAGTACTAGAAGGTGCAAAGGAGATGAAGAACAAGTGTTCACAGAGGTTAAGAAGAAAACCAGAGAATATCATTACATGAGGGCATAGTTAAGACAATATTTTGAAAAGGAAGAAGTTACAATGTCAAACATTGCTAAGTGAACGAACAAAACAAGAACTAAAAATCATTAAGATGGGAGAGACTTATGCATGTTTAAATGCTGGCTAGAAAAAAGCAGTAGAGAAAGTGAGATAAAAAAATAAAAGGTCATAGCATAAGAAACTGCACATGTGAAAACAGAATAAAAAAGAGAAGCTAGGCAAATTTATTTTTTGTTATTTCTCACAGAATTACTAACATACACATTACATATTATTTTAAAACCTATGATGTCAATTATGATTGTTTGGGTAACCATAGCAATAAAACAGTACCAAAACATATTAATAATCATGAAGTTTTTACAAGCATATGTACTCCTTATTCCCACTTTAGTGACTACCATACACAGCCTTTACCATCACAGTCAGATGAAACAACTTACAAGGTGTAAAGGGTCAGAGTGAACAAAAGATAGACAGTGGCTTACAGTCACATTTAATATAGGTAACTGCCTACTTATAAGAGAGGTTAGGTTCTGAAGAGCTATGTATAGATGACATTTTGTAGATAAAACTGGTCCAGAGATAACATTTAATAATAAAGGCAAAATCACAGCCTAATTTAAAAAAGCAAAAAATAATGCATTTGGGTAATATACAGTGAGTTCTTTTATTTTAAAATTTACCATAAAACATATGCAAATTGAGCCTACTTGTACTCTAATAAAACACTTAACTTTAACACCCTATCTTAAGTCTTTGAGCGTGGAGGAGTAGACACCCACTTTAGCAGGTTGAGGCCTCGTGTCTCCAGTCTGTTGCTCTATGCAACGCACATATGGATTCCTGACAGGAGGCAATGACTTGATTCTTGACAAATGCTTGCTGAAAAGTAACAGTTACCTGTCATGCCAGGCTACAACTGCTAACCAAGAACACCATCACAGCTCTGGCTGAGTCTCTTTCGGAAATCCTGCCTAAGAACTAATTGTCCACTTTAGTTGAAAACTGTTCTCTCGTTAAGTGTGTAAACGTTGATTGAAAAAAAGTCTTCCACTGGTTGAGTCCGCATCTTCATTTAAAAAACTGTGCTTATGTGCACTCGTGCGTGTTTATTCCCGGTGACCCTGTAGGCTCTGGCTCAGTACAAACCATCCAATCAATGATTTTTAACCACCTCACACCACTGTCTTACTCTCACTTGTTATTAGACACATAACTAATCCCCGTCTGGCCTTAGTTATTAAATGTTCTAGCTTTTTACATTGGAGTTAGCGTTTTATTTATCTTATTTGTTTTTCTACCCAGCTAACCAAGTTCATCAGGAAAAATTATATATTTCTCTATTATCCTCTCATTCTATAAGTCAAAAACAAGGCAGTAGTTTTTCAATATTATTTAAAGGAAGATTTATTTTTTTGATCTTGCAAATGCCTTTTTCTTGATATCTATCAGAAAAGAGTCAACCACCATTTACCTTCATGCGGGAAGGATCCCATATTTGTTGTTTTGCCACAAGAGTATCTGAATTCACCAGTTTACTCTCATTATTTGGTTAATAATTTGGTAGGTAAATTCAACAAAGATCCGAGGGTCTACTCATATGTTAAAGTTTTGATAAATAACTTAGACAGGAGCCACTGGTGATATTCCACAGGCAACTAGCAATAAACAGCTGCCATTGCCTATCTCAGAAACCAAACAAGAAGCACAACACCCAGTTGTGTTGCTGTGATTATAGAGGGGACATATTCTATATCTGGGCATATTGCTAGCTCCTACCCATAAAGCTATCTGAAAGGCGGCCATATTTAAATGAAGGCCTGAGCAACAGCAGGCTATGTCTGAATTACAAAAGGCCATAGTAGCCCAGTCAATATATGTGGGTTCTTATGATCTACACTTATATATAATTTTGGAAGTTTTTGTAACTTGAATTCACTCATCCGGACTAGAACTTATGGCAAAAGTCTGTGAGTGCTGCCCAGCAGTGACTGCTGGGTTTTAGACAAGAAAGTGTCCAGATGCAGCAACGCAACGCAACGTTGTTTGAAAGACAACGGCTTATTACTGGTCATTAACTGAAATTGCCTCCATAACTGAAGGAAATAATCTTGAGATCTGAGCTACCCATAATGTTTTGTGTAATGTCAGAGTAACGTTCTAATAAGGTAGGCAGTGAAAAGAAAATTTCCATAATGAAATCGAAATGGTTGATACAGGAATATCTATCAGAGGAAAACAAGAAGATATATATTTATGAGCAGATAGCCTCTTTTCCCTTAGGACCAACTTTGGAGGTACCTGGGTGACTACTGGATCCTAGTGCCACACGGGGAGTATCCTATTAGCAACCCCTAGTTGACAAACAAAAAGCTGCTTGGTTTACAGATGTCAGTTCCAAGGTGACAGACAGCATCCTGTTTGGAAAGCTTCCACACTGTGACCAACTGATGGAAGAAACTCTGATTAAAGAAGATTAGAATAAATCATCTCAGTGGGCAGAACTACACGTTGTTATCCTTTCAGTGACAGGAGAATTAGACAACCCCATGGGCCCTGCAGTTTGTGTAACTCATGGGGGCCAGTGAATGGCTTGGTCACACGGTCAGACAGATGGGCTATGGAAAAGTAAACTAGGAAAGTAATTCAGAAATGCAGACTGGAGCCTATGGCAGATGCCCATGAGTAAGGGGCATGACCCTATGGGAATTTAAGGGACTCTTTATTTAAAGGAGGACGTGTGGATTCCCATCAAAATAATCATAAGGTGACTCTAACCAACAGGTGGATACTTAGTATGCTCACTCGACTCAACATTGCCACTTTGGCTTATGAAATATATGGACACAGCAGAGCTGTAGCCGTGCAACAGCGGCTGACAGTCAGCTTATTCCTCTTGTATGTTCTGAGATACAAAATGCCAACAAGGACTGTACCATCCACCAATGATAAGACAGACTGCAAACAGCTATGAGGCAGATTTCCTACAGTGAAGGCTCCACACACAGTTGGCAAGTGAACTATACTGGACCACTGCCCATAGCCCCGGGAGACTATAATGGGCATGAGCGGTATAGACACTCTGGACTGAGCTTTGCATACTTGGAGGTAAATGTAAACACTCAAAACACAATAAAAGGACTGGAGCAAAAAACACAGAACCGATTTGGAAAGCTTTCAGGTCAAAAACTGCATTTTATGGCACACAGTGTCTAACCACAGGTGAAGAAACAACACCTCAAATGCACATATCATGTTGCTTATCATGTTTAGCATAGAGGTTTACAGAAAGCTGGAGCAGGCAACTGAACATCTGTTATCAAAAATGGGTAGAAATAAAGTCAAGAAGGGCTAGCTTACAGACCTTCACAAGTGTATGCTCACACTCAGCAAGAAGGGGACCAAAGGAGGGTCCCCACGAAATCGAATTCTCTGCTTTTGCAAGGGATCTGAGGAAGATGGGGTTGGGGAGGATGCTGGTATGACAATACAATTCTTCTATTGTGTCTTACAACAGTAAATGCCCACTGGGGTGAAGCTATATGTTTGCCAAGACTGCCTCTGTTTTGGAACCTGACAAGGTCTAACCTGAGTAGCATCAAACTGGAGACATTTTGGTCCTTCATTCACTACGATGCTGAAAAGGACCAACTGCTGATGAATGAATGGAACTCTAGTAGTATACCAGTATCTTTTGATTCTTATTTATCAGGTTACATCTACTACAATAGATAGATTTGGGGAGGAATTTCCAGGAATTGTTCCCTGCTGGGCCATCAAATCATGCAATATACAACTCCTAGCAGGCTGGTCACTGTGAAACTGTAAACCTTAATGACTGAAAGCTTAGAAAAGTTCCTGGCTATAATGGAAAAAAACATAGCTGCCTAATGCTTATCATACCATAGTACAAATACATATCACCCTTGTTTCTGTGCATGGAAAGCAATTAATCAGGACAGAAAGAAACTGTGGGGTTCTAGTGGGAAAAAAAAAGTAGGCATCACATTGTGGGCTTGAATCCCTGCAGAGAATGACTCCACCCTGAGCCTGAGGAAGGCTATGTGAGGTCTTATGGCATATTCAGACTAAATTACATCTAGATACGATCACTATCTGTGATGGTTAATTTTATGGGGCACCTTGGCTGGCTATGGTGCTCAGATACATGGTCAAATGCTATTCTGGCTGTTTCTGTGAGGGTGTTTTTGAATGAGATTTACATGTAAATCAGTGTACTTTAAGTAAAGCAGATTGACCTCCCTAATGAGGGTAGGCCTCATCCAATCAGTTGAAGGGCTTAAAAGAATAAAAGTTGATCTCCCCAGAGCAAGAGGGAATTCTGCCTGCAGACTGTTTTTGAAATCAAACTTCAACATCAACTCTTGCCTGGTTCTCTAGCCTGCCGGCCTCCCCATCAGATTTTGGACTCACCCAGCCTCCATAATTACATAAGCAAACTGCTTAAAATAAATGTATTTTTCTCTATATGTACAACCTATTGGTTTTGTTCCTCTGGAGAACCGTGACTAATACACTATCTATTTAGCCTTAGGTAAGCCCCCAACACATCTAGTAAAAGGAGAAAGATACATTACACACTAAGAGAAATAATATATTATACGTGTTATAACAGAATTATTTTAAAAGCAAATTTGAGACACAAAGAAGAGAGAGGTCCATTCTATCCTATGTGGATCAGAGAAAGTTTTCTTAGAGGTTGATCTAAGCTTGAAAGATGAATAAATATTCTGCAAGCAGATGGGAGGGAGGGTGGTAAAGCTGCATCCTTGGCACCAAATGCTCCCTGCATGAGTAGAGGCCCAGAGATATAAAACAGCATGGCATATTAGAAAACCACAAGTAGGTTTATATAGCTCAAGCATAGGGTGAGTGGGAACTGGGGCAAGAGAGGAGGCAAGTGATAAAGCCAGAAAAATATGCAAGGGCCAACTCATGAAAGGTCTGGTATAACAAGGCAAGCAGTTTGAAATTCATTTTGTAGGGAAGCACATAAAGGTTCTAAAAACAGGCAAACATGCTCACAGTTGCAGCTTTAAAAGATCTCTGGTAGCAGCATTGAGAACAGGTTCAAAGATGGAGGTGGAAGGAGGCAGGCATGGATGGACCACATTGCAGGTAGTGTCTTAGTCTGATCAGGCTGCCATAACAAAGTACCACAGACTAGGTGGCATAAACAACAGAAATTTCTTTCTCACAGTTCTAAAGGCTGGGAAGTACCAGATCTAGGTGCTGGCTGATTAGGTTCCTGGTGAGAGGGCTCTTTCTGGCTGGTAGACAGTTACCTTCTTGCTCTGTCCTCACATGGCCTTTCCTCAGTGTGTACATGAAATGGGGAAGAGAGAGAGAGAGAGAGAGGGAGAGAGAGAGGGAAGGGGGAAGAGAGAGAGAGATCTTTTCTTATAAAGGTACCAATCATATCAGATTAGGGCCCCACCCTTATGACCACATTTAATCTTAATTACTTTCTAACAGCCCTATCTCCAAATGCAATCACATAAGAGGTTAGAGCTTCAATATATGAATTCTGACAGGGGGACGCATTTCATCATGAAGCTGAACTGCAGTAATCTAGTTTAAGAGATGATACAGACCTAAGCTAAACCAGTAGCAATAGACATGGAAAAAGATGTGACGTAAAAAGGTATAATAACAAGACCTGGTCACATGAAGTCAAACATGATGAGTGAAAGGACTATGTAGTTTCTGCCTTACAAAACTGGATGAATGGTAGTGCCATCCATTTAAACTAGGAAAGTAGGTTACTGGCCCAGCAGAACCTCAGGGGTTTCAAGGCTTGGAAAATGCAGATCCAGTGAAGAGTGGAAGTGAGAAGTCAGACTGAAGACAGAGGGATTACACTGACAGGTCTGAGATTTGCTTTTGCCTTAGTTACAAACTAATCAGCTAGCCTGTTAACTTTCATGGGTGCTAACAACAGACACAAAACTTCTGGGTCACAGATAAAGGACTATTAATCACAGCATAGCATCAGCATATTTGCACTGGTTCCCTGGACCCCAAGTCCCTGGGGCACAACATGATGTGACCCTAGATGGATGCTGCACACAGAGCAGTTCAGGTCAAAGCTGAGGAATACCCAGCTTGGGGAGCCCATCATTTCCTAGTAAGCTGTAAGCAAGCCTGTTCTTTGTCCCAGAGGAAGACCTAACCTCATGCTTCAATACTGCCTGTTGCAAACACAACTCTTGAGAAATGGCCCAGGTAAAAAGCAGGCAGACTCCTGTATTCTTGGCATATCTAATAAGACATACAGGAGTATGAGAGACTCATAGAAACTGTCATAATACTCACCCACCTAGTTCATTCCTTCTGTGATGCCAAATGCATTTATGCCCCAGGCAAAATACTAAGTAAGGTATTCCTAAGAAATGGAACAAACTCTTTGGAAACAACTCAAGTGCTAGAATGGATGTTGTTATCCCAGAAAGAAGTACTCCAAATTCTAGATATTTGAAGGGTCCCAAATAAAATGGTACAGTCCAAGAACACTGAAGTATATAGCCTGACAGGGAAAAAGCCACAAACACAAAGCTCCTTCAAGTTTCCTATCACCAGCTTCTTCTTTCCCAATACTCAACTTGTGAAACTTTTCAAACACACAGAAATGTTGAAAAATAGTACAATAAACACTTTTACATCTCCCACCTTGACTGAACAATTCTTAACAGCATTCTGCCATATATGCTTTCTGTTTATTTCTGTGGTTTTTTCCTCTTTCTCAAGAAGCGTTTAAAAATAGCTTGCAGGCATCATGACCTTCTCCCTAAATATTTCACAAGCATCACCTAAGAATAAGAACATTTTCCTACATAACTGTAATACGTAATATTATCACACCTAAAGAAACTAACAATTCTTCCTCAGTTGCCCCTAAAGAGTGTAGAGGTTTTTTTGTTTGCTTTAGTTTTTTTAAACAAAAATCCCATCAATGTTCATACACTGAAACTGGTTGCTATCTCCTTGTTTATTTTCATCTACAACAGTTTCTTTACCTCTGACACATAAATCTTTTCAGTATTTTTAATGGCATTGTGTTTTACATGTCCCATGTTCTGGACTGTGTCCTTGTGGTGTCATTTACTTTTCCCTCTATTCCTATATTTCACGAAAATGGAAGACACATCTAAAGGTCTGATTAGCGTCAGATTCAATACACATAGCAAGAATATTCACGGTTAATGCTGTGTACTTCAAACTGCATCATATCAGAAGACGCGTAACGTCAAGTTCTTCTATTAATAATGATACTGGGCTTCCCTGGTGGCGCAGTGGTTGAGAGTCCTCCTGCCGATGCAGGGGACACGAGTTCGTGCCCCGGTCCGGGAAGATCCCACATGCCGCGGAGCAGCTGGGCCCGTGAGCCATGGCCGCTGAGCCTGCGCGTCCGGAGCCTGTGCTCCGCAACGGGAGAGGCCACAACAGTGAGAGGCCCACGTACCGCAAAAAAAATAAAATAAAATAAAATAGTGATACTAACTTTGTTCACTTAGGTAATGTGCTGACAGCTAGATCTCTATTTTAAGGTACATATTTTGCCCCCTTACAATTGCAAGAAATCTGTGAGGTGATACTTTGGAAATACTTTGCAAATATTCTGTACAAATACACTGTGCAAATATTCCCTCACATCCTTTCACCTAATGAAATTAGTATACATTCATGATCCTCATCTGAATCAATCATTTCATTAAGGGGTTGTGTGGTAGTTTTCTAACACATTACCACAAACTTAATAGCTTAAACACAATTTAGCATCTCACAATTTATAGATCACAAATCTGGGTTGATTCTACTGGTTTCTCTGCTCTAGGTTTCACAAGGCCAAAATCAAGGTGTCAGTCAGATGGGCTCTTATCAGGAGGTTCTGGAGAAAGGCCCGTTCCGAGCTCACTCAGGTTGTTGACAAAATCCGGTTCACTGAGGCTGCAGTACTGAGATCCTTGTTTTCCTTGCTGACTGTCAGTTCAGGGATACCCTTAGCTCCTACAGGCCTCTCTCTGGTTCCTGCAAGTGGGTCCTCTATCTCAAAGCCAGCAATGGTGTGTTGAATCCTCATGCTTGGAATCTCTCTTCCTGCCTCTTCTGCAGAATTTCTGTGACTGACTCTTCTGCCTTTCTCTTCTGCTTTTAATTACTCTTGTGATTGTACTGAATCCACCCAGATAATCCAGGACAATCTCCCTATCTTAAGATCAGCTGACGAGTAACCTTAATTACATCTGCAAAGTCTCTTCACAGTAGCTCCTAGATTAGAGTTTGACTGACTAAGCAGGAAATGGGAATCTTGAAGGAACATCTTTAGAATTATGGTGATTTTCTAATTTTGTCATATTTTTTTACTTTTAGTAGCCAGTATTCTTTGGTAAAGTAGAACATTCCTTCCTCACCTGCAAATGAACAATAGTTCCTAATAAAAAGTCTAGCTACTTAATTCTCTCCGTTTGATTACCAATTTTCAGATAATTTTCATCTTACAATAGCACATTAACTACATTTTTTTAAAATGTTATGGAATCATGACTTTTTATTAAATGTTTTATAATCAATAGAATCCTAACTCTGTTTTACCCTCGAATTGTCCCAATTTTGGCCAAAGGAAATCCTTTCAAGTTGGTTTCTCTGTCCTCTTCACATACTTCCATTAGACTAAATGTTTGCTTTCCAGAAAAAGATGATGTCCTAGGCTCATCTTATATTTTCCCAGTCACACAGATAGTGCTGAGCCAGAACTAGGACCCAGATCTCCTGACAGCCAGACCTTTGTTTCTGTCACAATATGAGATGTGAGAATTTCACCTTATATGAAGGTAATAGTTATACACAGATAATCACATTATATTCAAATATTTGAATATTAAAACAATAATTTATATTATTATTCTTTACTTTAAGTTGCTCCTATTTCAAGTATCTAAATATGGCCATTAGAAAAAACCCCAAAAGACACTGCTGGCCTACATTCTTCAATAAATTCCATTTTTTCTGATGCAATATTTTTCAGTAAGTTTCCACTATTTTACAAGACATACTACTAATTTAGGTCCAGGGAAAAAAATCATGCCCTTACTTTTTCTTTTTTTTGTAAGTGTGATCCTATCCATGAATAAAAAGCCAAGCTTGTAAGACTATCCAATCACTGCTATCCTCTTACTAATAAGCACATTGACAATTTATTAATTTTTAAAGAAGTAAACAAATATCAAAGGAAATGCAAAGACCCAGATTAGGCAAGAAAATCAAATCTTTCATTAGAATTTCTGCTGGATTCCAAATTCTGCATTTAATAGTAATTCAGTATTGACATGAAAGAGACAGTTGAGAAAATTTGACATGCTGAGTTTTTACCATTCTATTTACTACGTAACATGATAGCCTTTCTAGTCTTTCTGTGTCTAACAGAAATGTTATTCCTTGGCCTTTTGCTCCAATGTACATACATTAAAGACTTCTATTTTGAAAATTACCCTTTCACACCACTCTCCCACTTCCTAAAACTGAAAGTATCTTTCTAAATTTAGAGAAATTAACCAAACTTATTAAAGGCTATATGTTTTTATCAAGCTATATGTAGACAGTAAAATATATATATACATATTAGCAAAAGCATTTGATTACAAAAATGTAACTATTTGAAGGTAAAGAGTACTCTTTTGTGTACTTATGGCACTGCATTCTAAAAAGAAAATGACATCTCAGTTTATTTTACTTACACAATAAGTTTAATTTACATAAAAATGATAGAGCATTTCAGGAGCAAGTCTTAAAAACAATTTCTACTGAATGATTGCTATAATAATCTCCTTAAGAGAGAAATACACATAAACTAAAACAGCAGTTGTGAAACATATATAGTACCTCTCAGCTCAAGACAAAACTCAATATTCAGTAGGGAAACACTTAAGAAAACAGAAGGGCTTTTGGTTTAGACTATAGCCTGAAGTCAAAATTCGTTTCCTTAAAACTTAAATCTTAAGCATATCCAAAGCTGTTTATTAAGGCAGCCTCCCAGGCAATGAACTCAAATTTCTGAATTCCGTCCTATCCATCACTGAAGAGAAAGGAGATTTTTCAGTGCTTCTACATCTAGGACATTGTGGTGAGAGGCTTTTCACAGGTTCTCGCTTAATGGAACTAGAGATCTTATTGGTAATATGAAGTACTAAATATTTCCAGAATTTAAACATGATGTTTATTTGTTTTCTAGGAACTGTAGACAGTTATACAAGAACTTTCAGAATTATACTGACATAAGTCTTGAGTTGACTGTGAGGTTTAAAAATTTTTTGTGACCCTCTATATGTCCAAAGAATTAGGTAGGAGATCTCAGATCTCAGAAAGGAATCACTTACACATGGGAATATCTAATAAGACACACTACTTAGATTTTGATAAAGATGATGTTGGAGGATATAGGTTGAGACTGAAAAAGATGCAGATGTCAAAAATGCAGATGTTTGGAGAACAGCACCTATCCCAGTGAACAAATGTACATGGCTTATGGAAAAGAGTAAAATGTAATCCCCATTAAAAATAAACAAACAATCCCAGTCCTTCTCTAAGGCCATATAGTATGGATATTCTATAATAAAAATACTATCAGTCTGCAGCACATAATTAAGTCATGTGGAATTAGGCAAACTCTTTTTTATGGACAGTTGAAATCATTCAGGGCATTAAATACAGTTAAGTTACAAATGCTGGAGAACAACGTCAAGAACTCTC
Organism: Delphinus delphis; assembly: GCF_949987515.2. Classification (NCBI taxonomy): domain Eukaryota; kingdom Metazoa; phylum Chordata; class Mammalia; order Artiodactyla; family Delphinidae; genus Delphinus; species Delphinus delphis. The sequence continues at coordinate 97,751,067 of NC_082685.1, read as the reverse complement.
ATGAGTCTGTGATTTTACTCTGAGTTGCAAGTTAAAAAGTTAGCCCACTACAGTTTCATGGTTGCAGCCAGAAGACACTAGACTCCTGGGTAAGAGACAAAGGATTTTATTACCCAGGTTACAGCAAGCAGTATGAGCTTCATGTTTTCATCTGTTTCTCCTGCCCCTCAAATACCAAAGAGGCAATGTTGATACGCCCAGGGTAGAGGCTGAGCACATAGTGACATTGTATCATGGCTGTGGAACCTCAAACTTATGAAGCCCAATTTAACAAGGGGGTTGCTAGCAAACCTGCTCATCCTTTGCCACTAGTAGGGAAAGAAGGTGAAAGTACCTTGACACAAACAAATCTGCCCTCTGCCTTGGAGGAAGACACAATCTCTCTCTTCCAAGGCTGTTTCCTATACAGACATCCTCAAAAAGATGGTCCAGAACAAAAGTTGTCAATGCCTTTGCTCAGACACGTGCAGAAATGAAGAGATCCAAGGAAAACTGTCTCCCAGAAAACATAAACTAAATTTCATATATTCTTTATGCTACTGTTTAACCAAATAATTAATTTTAACTTTATTAATTTTAATTAATTTATTAATTTTGACTACTTTATTAAAGAGCCAAAAAAGAAATAAAACCTTCAGCTCTTCCTTATAGAAGTAAAGTGGCTGTTTAGTTATCGCACTAAACAAATGTGTCCATATGCATTTTATTGAAAATACTTAATATGACGCCAATGAGTACAACTTTGAGTTTTAACAAAACATTCACTTGAATGACAAATGACATTTTCAAAGGTTCCTACCAGTGGTAGCATGTGAGGTATCTAATGTTTCACAAGGCCTAATCCTTTATCAAGTCAAAGATTAAGTAGGTTATATCCAATTTATTAGCCAAATATCAATCTTCTTCATATACATAAGTAATTTCTTTAACTTTCAGGAATAATTGACAACTATAATTGTATATATTTAAAGTGCACAATAAGATGATTTGCTATACATTGTAGAAAAATTACCAAGATCAGGATAATGAACACATGCATCACCTCACACAGTTAACACAAGCAACTCTTTTGATTTTTGTTTTTTGTTTTAGATAAGCACTTAAAAGAACACTTATTCTTCCTCGCACAGCAGAGGATTCAAGCTCCTAAAAACATTAAAAATAGAAAATTTAGCATGAATTTGTTCCCCTTATAACGACTCACTACAAAATATTAAGGTCATGGGAAGGATATATTTATGTAAAAGCATAAACTTTTAAACTGAAAATATGTTTCTAGCATTACCACAAAAAATTAAAAAATGCAAAAACTGTTTTTAATCACTTTTTTGTAGAAAGAGTGCACGTACTGCTTCAGCTTCAAAACCTTTATTCTGACTATTTAAAATTGGAAAAACACAAGGTTGAAGTTGTATACACGACCATACCTCTCCAAGCGCTTCATATCTTTTCTGGTTCCATCTGTGCAAGTCTTCCCGGTAGTTAAAAACAAATGGCTCCCCGGTTTTTATGTGCCTTAACTGCCCCTCTAGAAGACAAACAAACAATATTGCTATGATTCAGAGTACATTTATAATAATATGGAAAGTAAAATAAATAATGTCTAATAAAAATTTAAAATATCTTTCTCAGAACAGTTTCATTTTTTTATCAGATTTTTTTCTTCAAATATCCACATGATGCAAACATATACATAGTATACAAGAATGACCCCAAGTACTCAAATGCTATGTCTCTGATCTTTGTTTCTCTAATCCAAAGCAAATTAACAATATTTGAGGGCCTACAACGTATGAGGATTTTTGCTAGCTATAGCCGTGAACGTGGTCCCCATTCCTAAGCTTAGAGGCTACCTGAGGAGTAACAGCATAAACATTTAAAAGTTAAGCAACTTTTCAGAGAGTTAAACAAGAATGAAGTAAGTCAACAGTCTAAAAACTGCTACAGGCAATTCACATAGATAATAAAGTCTAAAATGAGTTTAGAAAAATGAAGGATGCCTATAGGCTAGAATAGGTTCAGAAGGTTTTAGTGAAATTTCTCAACTAGGCCTTGAAATACAAGTAAGATTTAAAACGGAAATTGGAGAGAGACAATGAGCCAACACAGGTTTAGACTGTCAAGTCAGACTCACACAATTCAGAGATTTTGCTGATAATTAATAACTTTACTAATAACTTTAAGGGTACAAGCAATCAAGAGGCACAGGCAAAGCAGGTCTGGAACAGCCTGACCATGTCTTCCCAGGGCCTATCCTCTCACTGGATAGCACTCTCTGGTTCAGAATAGGTGATGTCTCTAAGTGGGGCACATGAGTTACCTAACACATTGGTGAGCATGCTGGTTATAAAACAATTCCATTTTATGTGCCAGAGAGTTGTACTGCTCATGTGATATTTTTCAGAGAAACATGCCCTACATATCCACAGATTATAGGTTTGTTTAACTATAAGCAATGCCAAACCAGTTATCCTGCTCAAAATACTCCATGGATAAGGATTCTCCTCATAGCACAGACCAGGCCACCTGTCTTCTTTCTTTCCCCAGAAGCATTCCCCTGGTATTCAAGAGAGAAACAGACCACAGACCAAGTGCTTTAACACCTTGCCTCCCGCCCCTACTCAGACAACATAAACAGAATTTTGAAAAAACATGACAGCAAGTTCAAATAATGGTGAACAACCCAGTTTAAAAGAAACAAAAAGAGTATGAACCAAATAAAATAATATAACATTGGAGGACACGTGGAATCAAATAGCAGAAGGCCCAAACTACTGGGTTTGGACTTTATCCTAAGAGCAATGAGGCACAAGAAAGACTTCAGGGGCAGAAGAGGGACATGGTCAAGCTGAATGGAGTTATTAGTATTTGATTTTTATCCAATAAGGACATACAAGAGTGAAGAAAGACTTGAAAGGAAAGCTGTGGCACTGAAACTAAAGCCAGGAAATATACTACTCTAAGTAAAACTATTTCATTATTTTTATGAATCAATTTTACTACATATAAAATGGGTATTTTTAATATATAAAATAAGGGCTAATCCTTACTTGTAAAGTTCTTTAATACTCAACATGAGACACTGCATTGGCTCATTATAACACTCTTTTATGGTCAGACGATGCCATGTAAATTGTAAGGTACATCTACAGTTTTCTTTCTAGGACAGGGAAATTCCCATTTAGCATACCAATACAAGCAGATTGAAGACATCTGCAAATCTAGCACTTGGCATTTTGACTAAAGCAACCTTAAAGGTACATGACATACAGTAATGTGTAATATTGCTGCACTAAAATTTTAAATGTATTTTCTATGAGACTGCTGTGTGAAGGGGAACTGACTTACCTAGATAGTGAGTTTAGGTAGTTAGATATAGATACTTATAACTACATCTCAAAGAGAGGTTTGGTTTTTTTTTAATTCTCTGTTCATTTTGGACATAATAATTCTCATAAAGTGATAATGATTTTGATACTTTAGGGAAAATAAGCCCTATCAAAACAGCCAACTATCAGCACTAGTACTTTTTGTTTGCTTGTTGGTTTTTTTTTTGTTTTTCATTGATTTTATTTTTATTTATATATTTTTAAACATCTTTATTGGAGTATAATTGCCTTACAATGTTGTGTTAGTTTCTGCTGTATAACAAAGTGAATCAGCTATACATATACATATATCCCCATATCCCCTCCCTCTTGCGTCTCCCTCCCACCCTCCCTATCCCACCCTTCTAGGTCAGCACAAAGCACTGAGCTGATCTCCCTGTGCTATGCGGCTGCATCCCACTAGCTATCTGTTTTACATTTGGTAGTGTATACATGTCAATGCTACTCTAGTATTAAAAGCGAAAAGAAGGTAAAGAGGCAAAGAAAGTAAGCATTCTTAACCAGAAAAGATAACCTGGATCACTTATGTTATAGTTGTATTTGCAAATTTGGTATTTCTCAAAGGTTTGGAAAATCTCTTCAGCAACTGTCAAAGGGCTGACTTAGGACATTTTATTTTAGAGTCCTCAAAATTCAGTTGTAAAATTTCCTGTGTATACCCAAATGCCCATTATTCTGAAGTGTATCCATATATTTTATCAGATTGGTGGTGGAGTCTAAGACCCAAAATAAGCTATCAATGGCCTAAATAAGTTAATAAATTGAAAGTATTTAGGACACTTCCTGGCATGTAGTAAGAGTACAATAAATATCAGCTATCATGGAAGACAAGATTCAAACTCAGTTTGTTGCTGAGTCCAAATATTTTTTTTTGGTGATACGAAAGTGTGCTTCCTCATAATACTGTACAGAGGTATATATAGTGTGTGTGGGTTGAGGGAAAAGGGGAAAAGCCTTCACCTTCATCTTCCAAAGCAAGAGCTGGGCCTTATACAATTCCAACAACTGGAGAATGGCTAAATAGGCATTTTGAACACAAAGAGTATTTGAAAAGGTAAAGTGATTTGAAAGAACAAGGTATCAGTTTGATGCAGTTAAAAAGAATCTCTTCCCCTTCGTTACAAATTTTTTTTTCCTTAGGGTGAACTCTGTATCCAAATTCTTCTGTTACCCAACTAAGAACTTTAAAATTCTTTAGAAAATTTAGAAGCTTCTTCAATCAGGTAATGAAAGTTTCAATTCAAAGCTTTCATAAAAGTTTTTTTATTATAAATCCTGAAAAAAAAGTCTCTGGGGATACTAAGTTAGAACTGCCCTTTTAGCAGCTTAATACTGAAACCAGTTTCCTGGTTTCAGAACCTCACCTCTTTGAAAAAGTACTCACTATTCACTCTGAGTTCAACCCTGAACTGTATCATGCTAAAAATAAGATCCATAAAACATTCTCTCCTTGGAATGCAACAATCTTTGCCTCATACTGTAAGTCTATATTTATGCAAGACAGTGTCCAGGATATTTAAAAAATAAATGATAGGTGTGTGCAAGGGTCCATATGCATTCATGTGTAAGTACACTTGCATGTGCAAAGGTGTAGGTGTGTCTGAAAGTGTGTAAGTACAGAGCATGTGCATGCAAGGCTATAAAAATGTAAGCAAAGATGTGTGTATGAATGTATCTGATAGGAAAGTGAGAGAGAAAAGTGTATTGCTTCTTTGTTTTTCACTCCCTTTAAGAAATGTTCAAGGAAGATGAAAGACAGACTTCAGTGAAAACTGATATCTTCTATCCATAAAGCAAACATAGTTCTATGATTTACCCGCAGTACCAACACACTCCCCCAATCCCTGTTCTGAAAGAGGAGTCTGGTAATTGTTTTAGAGGGGTAGAGGCAACATTAGTCTCAGAGCAATTTTGACTCTGTTAATTAAATTATAAAATTTCTTTTAAAAACAAAATATTACTACTCACACATATTTTGCCATTAGATATCCTTTATTAAAAAACATGAAAATTAGTATCAGAAAAGAGATCAAAGTTTCTAATATGCTCTGTTTAAACTCATTTAATATTCTAGTACACAGAGACTGTCACTATAAGTTCTAACACCTATAATTGATATTGTACAGACACATGAATCTAAGGAGGCCTCATCGGCAGGAACTATATGGACGCTGCAAAGACAAGACATTCTCCTGTGGCAATATGTACAGCTTTAAATACACCATGCGACAGGCAGCATGATTTGTACAGGACACCTGAACTCTTCTTGTAACTTACTGTACAGTCCTCTTTTGCAACTTGGCTCTGACCTGGTATTAGAAAATGAACTGGGTTTTTGTACTTTTTGTATGTTGTATGACAATCGTCAATGTGAACAGAATAAAATAACTGCATGTAAAATTTTGAAAAAACACAGTGATGACAAATCACCAATTTAGTTAATGCAGGGCAACAAGTAGAAAGCTGCAATTCAAATGCTACCTGGCCTGTAATAACATTATCCTTCAAGTACTACAATGTTATTAATCCAGAGTTTAATTGTGCTTTGTTCCAGAAACATCCTTGCAATCTATGGTATGTTATTCCAAATCCCAAGTGCAAAGCTTATTTTATTCAGAACTTAATTAACAAACTTTACAATAAGGATGTTGCCTAAAAAAATCACGGAATTGAGTATTATGCTTTAAAATATTGTCACAGATAATTATTGCCAGTCATTTCATTTTAAATAACATGTGAAATAGTAGCATCTTTCTACATAATTTAATTGGGAGTTCCAGCTGGATACAAGGGAGCTGAACACTCAAAACTGAAAATACATAAGCTGAATCAAATTCACGTTCGTTGGTTTAAGTGACTTGACAACTACGGGAAATTATTACTTGGTTCTTTTACTTGACTGAAGAACTTCATCATAGAAGGATAAGACATTATTCTCAAAAGAAACACATAAAACTTTCTAGCTGGCAAATAAAAGTAGCAAATAATATCTGTCCTATGATTCTATTAGCATTGTTAAACAAATCTTGCATATAGCATACACCACTTACTTTCATTAAAAGCATATTCAAATCCTTCCAGTGTATCAGGAAAATCAAGAGGTGGTTCATCTTTTTTCATTAGTTCATCCAAATCTATCCTAGATAATAAATCTAGAAAAGAAATTACATGAAATTTATTTATATTCATTTTCATAGTTGATAACAAAGATTATATTTTAAATTATTTTAAGTATTCTTTTGTTCTATTAGATTACTTTTTATGTGTTGCCTTAACTGATAAGATTATTACATTTTTAAGTTCCCAAAGTGCTATATTATGATGAGGTACAGTATCAATATAACATAAGCACTTTCAAAACCATAATTCTCAAAACAATCACAACCTAGATCCTATGTACCCTATGGTAAATTATTAACTTCTTCCCTTCAAAATATACAGCTATTAATTTGTACCTTATTAACCTCCTATCATTTTAAAAGTTTCAGATGTTAATATGACTTTTAAAAGGTCACTAAATCTTACATATAAATGAAACTACTATGAATAAGGGAAATTAAAAATAAAAATAATGGTAATATAGCATATTATTCTTTTAGAGTAATCTAAAATCATGTTTTAGTTTAATATTTAGAAGATCATAATATTAAACTAAAACATGCTAACTGGAGAAAACTGGCTAACACAAAACAGTTTTTATTCTTCACATCATTTGATTATACATAATAAAAAAAACTGTCACCAAGGTTTTGTAAATAAACATTTTATTTTTGAATCTTTTTAGATTTACAGAAAAGTTGAAAGATAGTACAGATAGTGTCTGTACCCAGTTTCCCCTATTGTTAACATCCTACCTTACAAGGCTACATTTGTCAAAAGGAAGAAACCAATGTTGGTACATTACTGTTAACTAAGCCCAGATATTATTCATCAGTTTTTCCATTAATGTCCATTTTCTGTGCCAGGATCCCACCCAGGACACCACAGTACATACAGTCGGCATGGCTCCTCAGTCACATCTTTTTATTTTGTGAGCATTTCCTTACCTCCTGTTACTACAAGGTGTTGCAGGCTTATCTCGTAGTTTCCCTGCCCCAGCCCTAAAATCAGTCTGTAGACAGTATTTAATGATCTCTTTTAGGCTATCATCATGGGATGAGGCAAAAATTCTTACTATATGTCATCTTAGTGTCATATAGAAACTCGGAAAAATTAAAGATAAACTTCAAATTTATTTAGTTCCCAAAAGATGTGTTTTGTTTTGTTTTTTAAGTTTAGATTTTGAGATTTTTTTCAATCTAACTCAAGTTCCCGAAGAGAAAGAGCTCCTCGGATACATAGTATAGCAAACCAGTCCCCGCTTTCTTTTAAACAAAAGAAGAACCTCAGAATTAACACTTTATTTCTGTCTCTCATTTACACAGATATAACAAATCCATCTGTACAGATCATAAAAATATGCTAGAGGAAAAAATAGTTTGTCTACCTCCAGACTCTGGTCTTTCCGTAGGACACAAAGATAAGACATCAAAAAACTTGTAAAAAAAAAATTTAAAAGTCATTGTTTAAAATTCTTCAAACTGCTGTATCAGATAAACCTCAACTCACACAAAAATATACCATTTTCATCATACAAACATGTTTATAAAAAAAGGTTTGCAAATTGTCTAGTAAAATAAAAAAATGTCACAAAGTATGCATACTGGGCCCAAGAGATACATGTTGACAAATTTCTGATTCATTAGTAAAGCTCTGAACAACATGTAAATCTTTGCAAAACAGAGTAAAATAGAAGATTTTTAATATCAAAAACTGGCTTGAAGATTCTCACATCTCTCCTTCCAATGAATTGAATTCCTTTACTTCACAGTCATCTTCCACAGTTCAAAATTTAGAAACCTTTTAATCAGACACACAAAAACCGTCCAATACATAAGCAGCTGTATTATGTCTAATATCCATTTTCTCCTTCTATCAGCTCAGATCATAAAATGCCATCTAACATCTATATATCATTTTAAAGACTTCACATACTTTACCTCACTTGACCATCACAGCCCTATACAGTAGTAGCATGTGTTATCATCTTCACTGTCTTTGAGACAAAGAAATAAGCTCAGAGAGGTGAAATGGCCCGCCCAAAATTAGACCTTAATAGTAAAGTGGGGTTAATAAAATAAATTTATTCCCCAATACCTAACTCAGTACTCTTTCAAAATCCCCATACTTTTATTCTATGTGCTATATAAACTCTAAAACGGTGTACCCCCTCTCTTCATTACCTTATAAAAAGGATAAACTCTTCTGAATACAGAAATATGCTTTGGCTTTGACCAAAATGTTCCTTTGAATGATAAAATGAACAACTAAACAAATACGCATTGCTCAAACTTCTCCTCTGTCAACTGGAGAACTAGATTTTTTTTTATTTCATTAGCATTGAGAAGACACGTAGAAAGAAATTGTCAGAAATTATTTTTCTGCTTTGTAAAAGGAAAACAATGCTATATAACTGCATTTTACAGAGACTGGGTTCCAAAGGCAGTAGATTAGGCAAAAATCAAGTATAATAAAACATTTCCATTGAAAATCCCTTCAATCGCCTATAAAACACAGTACAACTGAATTCTTATAACCTAAATACATATCAGATGTAACACAACTGTTTTTTCTAAAACATGCCTCTGGTGATTAAAGTGATTTAGCAACTAGAATTCTAAACTTCAACAAAGCATATGCAGTAACTGGATAAAAATACCATTTTATACCCCAAAGAATTGAAAACAAAGACTCAGATATTTGTACACCCCTGTTCACAGCAGCATTATTCACAACAGCCAAAAGGAGTAAGCAACCAGTTTCCATAGACAGATGAATGGTGTGATGGTTAATTTTATGTGTCATCTTGACTGGGTGCCCAGATATTTGGTTAAACATTATTCTGAGTGTGTCTGTGAAAGTGTTTCTGGATGAGATTAACATTTGAAACTGTAGACTGAGTAAAGCAGATTGCCCCCCACCTCCAATATGGATGAACCTCATCCAATCCATTGAAGGCCTGAATAGAAGGTGAGTAAGACAGAATTCCCACTCTCTGTATGACTGTCTTCAAGCTAGGACATCAGTCGTCTGCCTTCACAGCACAGGCTCTGAGGATTTTGGAGGAAAGCCTTGCTATCCACTGCAGGTAACTACTCTCCTTTTGAGAAATACCTCTTGGCCTGCTACTGGGCCTGAGTAGAGACTGAACACTTAACCACAGGCTACCAACTTACCATGTAGCTGTCCATCATGAACTAGGTGTTAACTGACCCACCAAGTCATAAAATTGGGTCTGTACAATAGCATTCCATCATCAAATGGAAGTGGTATGTATGTGATCAGGACTGAGTAGGCCCTGAAGACAAAAGTAAGTTACATGAAGAAGTGGCCCAAATGCCTATGGTCTCCACTGCTGCTACACAGCCTTCTATCCATCAGTGTGCACCTAAGCCCTCATCAATTGACAGAGAAAAAAAACTTGAGTCTGGTTTATAGATGGTTCTGCATGATATTCAGACACCACCCAAAAGTGGACAGTTGAAACATTAGAGCCCCTTTTGGGGATATCCCTAAATGACAGTGGTAAAGAGAAATCTTCCCAGTGAGCAGAACTGAGAGCAGTGCACCTAGCTGTTTCATTTCTTTGGAAAGAGATATGGCCAGACATGTGATTATATAATGATTCACGGGCTGTGGCCAATTGTTTGCCTGGACAGTCAGGGACCTGGAAGGAACACAACTAGAAAATTGGTGACAAGGAAATCTGGAGAAGAGGTATGTGGATAGACCTCCCTGAATGAGCAAAAGATGAGAAGATATTTGTGTCCCAAGTGAATGCTCACTACAAGGTAACCTCAACAGAGGAATATTTGAAAAATCAAGTGTGCAGGGTGATCCATTCTGTGGACACCAGTCAAACTCTTTCCCCAGCCAAACCTGTCATCACCCAATGAGCTCAAGAACAAAGTGGCCATGGTGGCAAGGAAGGAGGTCATATGGGGGCTCAGTAATATGAACATCCACTCACCAAAGCCAACTTGGCTACAACCATAGCTGAGTGTCCAATTTGCCAGCAGCAGAGACCAACATTTCGTCCCCAACATGGCACCATTCCCTGGGGTGCTCAGCCAGCTACTTGGTGGCAGGTTAATTACACTGGATCACCTCCATCATGAAAGGGGCAGCATTTTGTTCTTACTGGAATAGATACTTTCTCTGGATACAGACTGGCCGTCCCTGCACTCAATGCTTCTGCCAAATCTGCTATCCGTGGACTTACAGAAGGCTTTATCCACCATCATGGTATTCCACACCACATTGTTTCTGATCAAGAAACTCACATTACAGCAAAAGAAGGGTGGCAATGGGCCCAACTCATGGAACTCACTGGTCTTAACATGCTCCCCACCATCTTGAAGCAGCTAGTTTGACAGAATGGTGGACTGCCTTTTGAAGACTCAGTTACAGGGCCAGCTGGGTGGCAGAACCCTGCAGGGCTGGAACAAGATTCTCTAGAAGGCTGTATATACTCTGAATCAGTGTCCAAAATATAGTGCTATTTCTCCCACAGCCAGAATTCACAGGTCTAGAAATTAAGGGATGAAAATGGGAGTGGCACTACTCACTATTACCCCTAACGAGCAAGGAAAAAATGTCCATTCTCCTTCTTCTTCTTTTTTTTTTTTTTTTTTTTTGTGGTACATGGGCCTCTCACTGTTGTGGCCTCTCCCGTTGCAGAGCACGGGCTCCGGACGCGCAGGCTCAGCGGCCATGGCTCACGGGCCCAGCTGCTCCACGGCATGTGGGATCTTCCCGGACCAGGGCACGAACCCGTGTCCCCTGCATCGGCAGGCGGACTCTCAACCACTGCGCCACCAGGGAAGCCCCATTCTCCTTATTCTTATTCAACATAGCATTGGATGTCTTAGCCAGTGCAAAAAAGCAAGACTGAAAAGGAAGAAATAAAACTGTCCAACTAGCAAATGACATGATGGTCTACATAGAAAATCCCAAGGATCTACCAAGAAAACCCCAAGAACTAATAAGTGACTTCAGCAAAGTCACAGAATATAATATCAACACACAAAACTTCATTATATTTCCAGAAACTATCAGTAAACATGTGACAATTGAAATTAAAAACACAATACCATTTACAATCACTCTAAAAATTATAATGAAGGACTTCCCTGGTGGCGCAGTGGTTAAGAATCCGCCTGCCAATGCAGGGGACACGGGTTCGAGCCCTTGTCTGGGAAGATCCCACATGCTGTGGAGCAACTAAGCCCGTGTGCCACAACTACTGAGCCTGTGCTCTAGAGCCCACGAGCCATAACTACTGAGCCCGGGTACCACAACTACTGAAGCCCATGCGCCTAGAGCCTGTGCTCCACAACAAGAGAAGCCACCGCAAGGAGAAGCCCACACACTGCAACGAAGAGTAGCCCCCAGTTGCCGCAACTACAGAAAGACTGCAAGCAGCAATGAAGACCCAACGCAGCCAAAAATATATACATATATATAAAATGAGTATAAATCTAGTAACAAATGTGTAAGACTTACATGATGAAAATTACAAAGAATCAATGAAGGAACTCAAATATCTAAATAAATGACAGACATTCCATGTTCATGGACTAGAAACCTCAATATAGTAAAGACGTCAATTCTCACATTCGTCTATAGGTTTAAACACAATTCCTATCAAAATCTCAGTAAATTATCTTTTTGTGGTTATAGACAATTTTACTCTTAAAATTTACACGGAAAGGCAAAGGACCTAGAAAAGCCAAACAATTCTGAATAAGAATCAAGTGGGAAGAATCATTCTAGTCAATTTTAAGACTTACCATTTAGTTCAGTAATCAAGAGAGTATGAATTAGAGAAGTGACAGACACAGATACATGGAACAAAATAGAACACCCCAAAATAAGCCCACCGAAATATGTCCAATTTATTTTTGACAAAGGTGAAGAAGTAATTCAATAGCAGAAACACAGTCTTTTTCACAAACAGTGCTGGTGCAATTGGACATCAATAGGCAAAACAAACAAACAAACAAACAAAAAACCCTGACCTAAATCTCATACCTTACATAAAAATTAACTCAAAATGCATCATTAGTTTAAATGTAAAATCTAAACTATAAACCATTTAGAAGAAAACATAAGAGAAGATCTTCACAAAGTAGGGCTAGGCAAAGAGTCCTTAGACATGACATCAAAACCATAATCCATAAAAAAAAAAACTGAAAATAGGACTGTTTTAGGGACAAAGTTTTATTCAGTTTGTCAATTTGTTCTAAAATACACTTTACTATGCATTTGCCATTTTACCTTCTAATATTTTCAATTTGACTCCCACATTAGTCATTTCAAGCTCATGTGTGCTAAGCATTGTATTCCTATTGTACCAATGAAGAAAAAGATTTAGAGAAGTTAAGCAATTTGTTTCATGGTGAGTGGGAAAAAAATGAGTTTGAATCCAGATAGTTCTATATTTAGACCCTATCCATATTCTTTTAATGTCACTGTACTAACTCTAAAATCCAGAAAAATCCATCTGATCTCTTACATACTGCTTGTGGAAGTGTAAATTGGAACCACAACTTGGAGATCAAATTTTCGCATTATCAAGTAAGGTTGAAGATGCACAAAAGCTATCTAAGTGGAAACCCAGCGAGTTTATTTAGATGGAAACACACACGTTCCTTATCCTCCTTCCTAAATTAACCATTATTCTGAGTGTGCAAGTCATTCTCAGCAGCATACATACATGCAGTAAAACCATCTATAGAGTTGTCTATAACTGTCTCCAATTCCTCTCTTCCCATTCTCTACTGAAGTTCTCCAATACGACTTTCATTTCCATCAATTCACTGAAAAGCTCTTTGTGAAGACCATCAATAACCTCTACACTGTCAAATCCAAAGTTAAATTCTCAGTCCTCATCTAAGCTGGTTTATAATCATTACTAAAGTAATTACTCTCATTTTCTTCACTACGTGTTCAGGATCTCTCTCTTGCTCCTAGGTCTCAGCCTATCTTACTAGAAATTCACTTTAAGCCTCTTTTGCTAGTTCTTCCTCATTTTCCTGACCCTAAGATCGAGATGTCCCACGGTTCAATCTTCAGACCTTTTCTCTTTCTGGCTACAGTGACATCCCTGGTGATCTCAATTAGGACCATAACTTTAAATATTACCTCTATGCTAATGATTCCTAAAACTTTTATCTCCAACCCAAATGCCCTCAACTCTACACTCAACTTCTCCAGCTTGATGTTTAAGTGGCATCTCAGTTTAATATTTAATATGTCAAAAACTTAACGCTTGCTTTCCACCATCGCCGCCACAACCTGCTTTTCCCGCACTTTTCTTAATCTAACTTTTCTTAATCTCATAAAATATCCCTAGAGCTAATGCCACAAAGACAATACAGGATCATTATCCTAACCTAGTATGACATTTCAAACAACAAAAATATGGTAAGGGCACTAGTCTTGACTCAAGAGACCACTAGTGTTAGTTTTACTGTTAAATACATGACCTGGAATAAGAAAAGCATTAAGAATTCTTACACCTGTAAAATCACATGATTTTATGATTTATTTACTGAGTACATACTATATCTCAGACACTGAGGTAGTCACGGTATACAAATAATTACAAATAGATTAAGTACTGATATTCTTATTTTAGAATTGAAATGAATGTAAGGTCACCTAAATATTCCTATACCTTCATTAGGCACAATGAAAATATCCTGAAAAAGCAAATTAAGTATGTACCTTTCAGGGCTGTTGTCTTTTCTTTTTCATCTGGACCTCCCTGCTGGATGTGTGCCATGCTTATCCAAATTGGCAACAAAATTAAAGACCTCAAGGAAATAGACATCAATCTTCAGAAGACAGTCTAGAATGAATGAAAGCAATAAATTAAGCTCTACTCAATCCTACCTACTCCATGAGAAAGTCCTAGATCCTCCCAATTGGAATTAATCTCTCTATCCTGATTTCCCACTGCACTTTGTTGATGCCTATGCCGTAGTACTTATCATAGCCTGCCTTGCATTATAGTTATTTATGTATTTGTCTGGGTCACCTAATAGATTACAAGCCCCAGGATAAAGGTATCAACTTTTTGTCATCTTGATGTCTCTCATATCACCAAACACAACACTATACACACAGACACCTAATGCTGCTAAACTGAACTGAGCTAAACTTACTATTTAGGTGTACTTCCCTATCATCTAATGTTCTTAAAAATATCTCCATGTAGTTTCTAAAACTTGACATTTCTTTTAAAATAAACTGTCAGCATGTCACGTACAAGGTCAGAATATTTTTTTCCCGGGACATGCAGACAGGCAGAAGGAGAAAAATACTTAAGGTAGCCACAAATTACCTCCAGTGTAATTCAAAATACAACTTTAAGGGAAAAAATTAGCCCTTTAAAAAAAAAACTATGTCAAATTCTATGTCTGGAAGCCATACTCTATAAATGGCACTCCAGTAAACAATCGTAATATAAACTTACGATTTATTAAAATCTAATGCTGCTCTGCCTTGGCCAAAAGGAAGGCATTTAAACTATAAATAGTTTCTCCCAGGGTGCCCACAAACAGGGAAAAAAAAACACTATTCCTAAAGTTTAAAAGAAAAGAATGCAACACATACAGTGGGAAAAAAAATTAAATGAAATTAAAACAGTCAATCCATACTGTTAAGGAAATTACATAAAAACTGTGATAAACAAGATTGAATATTCCTCTGATTTACTTACTACCCAAAAAGCAAACTTCAGTTTCCACTCAGAGGTATATTGTACAATTATCTTTAAAAACTGAGGCATTTTTATAATTAACAGAGTAGAGCAGGAAATGCTTTAAAATAATAATAATACTTAAAATAATATTTTTAAACTATGAACATTCCCAGGGTCATAAAGCAATGCTGCCCTTATCTCAATTCTAACTGTAGGTGGGGTAGTATAAGAGGAAGGGCCCTCTGGCTCTACTACTAACTAGCCATGTGTCCTTGACAAATTATTTAACTTCTCTAAGCCTCACTTTCCACCTATGTAAAATGTAAATGATAATCATGCTTCCCTCATGGTGTTACAATGAGGTTAAATGTAGAACATTTAGTATAGTGCCTGATGCGTAATTAAGTGTCCGACACATGCTGGTTTATATTTTTTAAATGTTGTAAATGTATCCTAGCTTCACTACTTAATAACAGCTCTGTGGCCAGGGACAAATCACTTAATATCCAAAAATCTTCAGATTCCTCATTTAATAGCTCATATAATAGTGGTTGAGAAGTAATATTACAGAAGGTGTGTACAGCTGATCATTGTTATTACTAGCGGTATTACTGTTTCCCAATAATGTGAAGTTTCCTAACCTAGGAATAACTAAAATATGAGACTATTTTTGACTGGGAAAGCATTTTCACTTAGCATGGAAGTAGCTGTTGTTTTTCTTCTGTGAATAGGTAACTCAAAACTCTGTAAATTCTACATGGATGAAATATGTCTATATTCCTTCAAGACACGTATTTTTGTCTATAGGGTGGGCAATGTGCAAGACACCAGGGTGCAATGGTGAGTAAAACATGGTCACGGCCCGGGTGGGGCTTACTCTCTCGTGACCAAATGAAACTACCAAATTGCCACAAATAAAATATATGAGACCCAGACTGATCATTACAACACTGTTATAAAAAAAAAAGCAGGGCTTCCCTGGTGGCGCAGTGGTTGACAGTCCGCCTGCCGATGCAGGGGACACGGGTTCGTGCCCCGGTCCAGGAAGATCCCACATGCCGCGGAGCGGCTGGGCCCGTGAGCCATGGCTGCTGAGCCATGGCCGCTGAGCCTGCGCATCCGGAGCCTGCGCTCCGCAACGCGAGAGGCCACAACGGTGAGAGGCCCGCGTACAGCAAAACAAAAAAAGAAAAAGCAATATTTGTAAGGGTTATCTATTTACATTCAGGAATTAGTTTTATCTGTCAAGTCCCACAAGTTTGTGTACACGTTTCTCCGGCAACTCATTATCTACCATCTTGTAGCAGAAATGAAACAGAAATGTTCATGATGATAGAGATTCCATACAGTGCTCTTTGCTAACAATTCCAAAACCAAATTAACTATCTATAGGAGACTTCTTGCATTTTTTTACTCTATCCCTCTGCCAATTCAGTTTTCTTCTAAATGTAAACTGTTAGGTTATTTTTCACTGGCCTCAAATTGTCTAATTTCTAAACAGAACAATTTATATTATTATTTCATTGTGATTGTTTCACTGAAGGTGAAATTATAAAATAGTTTTGATGCTAGAGTCATTTTCAAGATTCATATTTTAAAATTCTGAGGATCTAATGTACAGCATGGTGACTAAAGTTAACAATACTGTGCTGTATACTTGAAAGTTGCTAAGAGAGTAGGTCTTAAAAGTTCTCACCACAAAACAAAAAAAAAGTAACTATGTGAGGTTATAGATGTGTTAACTAACCTTATTGTGGTAATCATTTTGCAAAACATACATAAATCAAGTCATCACATTATATGTCTTAAATACACATAATGTTATATGTCAATTATATCTCAATAAAACTTGAAAAAAAGCTCTAACTGCTCTACAATGTTTAATAACACATTCCCCCTTTAAGACTTTGATCTTCATAAGGACAGGTATCATGACTGTCCCTAGCACAGTGTCTGATACATTGTGGAGCTCAATGGATATTTGTCAAATTCACAAATAAATGAGTAAGAGATATAGGGAAAAAAATACAATTCACATTTTAAAGAATCATTTTTAAGACTCCCGAGATCAAATATCAATTAATAATCATTATGCTTATTTTATACAAGACAACCCAAAAACACACGTTACAATTCACTGAAGTGATGATATATAAGTTAGGAGACTACTAACTACTATCTTTGACCCTAAACTTTATAGCAGCAGATACAAAGCAGGTAAGCATGAAGCAAACTGCCTATCGCCTTCTTATTCACTGTTAGATTTTTATCTTCTTGAGTTATTTTCCTTGGCTGTGGCACAGCTGGTGAAACTAAATCAGGAACATTATAAATTCTCAATTTAGTTTTCCTCATAAAAATTCAGAGTTATAACATGCATGACCACAGATAAACACTACTGCAAATGCAGCCAGCAAGCCGTTTGATACATTTGATGTATATATATTAATACGTGCACTCGACATAGTTTATTTAGTATTATCTGATGGAGGTTAGGTTATAGGGAATAAAGTGGTGGAAGGTTTTTACTGATGTGAACTGCGACACAGTTGACATGCTGTATACTTCATGATAACCACTGCTGTTTAAATATGGTTTCCTAGAAATGGTTACAATATAAACTAGATTCAAAACATCTCAGTTTGCGATTTCATTCTGCAAACTACACAAAGCAATTATCATATCTTCTTACTTTCTATGGTTCCAACAGAGAATCCACTATATATAAATAAAGCTATAAATAACTTGTCATGTGTAATCTTTATCCAGTGAGCATTTCAAAACATGAAACAGCAGAATATTTCTTATTTGCCCTATTTGCTCAAAATATGGCATGAGCACTTATAAAATGCACACAAAGACACACAGAAGCCTTAGTTTCCTACACCTGTTTGTTTTTAGATAGGTATTAAATAGGACCTAGATATAGATTATTTTGCAACAGAAGGCCTTTCCACCTCACATTCTGAATGTAATGATGAAAGTACAAAACATATCACAGGACGAGTAAAATTGGGTTAAGTCCCTGGGACCCCTGGAGCTGGTTTGGTCCCCCAAAGAATCTATGCTAAGTCAGGCTCTGAAATCCAGCTCATGAAAGCTTACTTGCAATCAAAAACACAGTAATTGAACTGGTACCACAGCTTTAAGAAGAACCAAAACATCTACCCAAATTACAGTTAAAATATGCATGTTACTCAGAAGTTCCTCATCAGCAACGTTTAGTGCGTAACAATCCGGGACAGTTTATAGTTCTGAGTCAATAGTGTGAAAAATGTATGTTTTGGAGAGAGAGTGTGTGTGATAGTGTGTGTGTGTGTGTGTGTGTGTGTGTGTGTGTGTGTGTGTGTGTGTGTGTGTGTGTGTACAGACATATGGGCACTGGGGAAGAGGCTAAAGAAGAGTAAGGGCATCAGGCTGAAGAAGACATGGAAGACAAGGCCCAGGGTAATATGGGCTCTTAGTGCATAGAAAATGGTGGCTTCTACAGAGAATGTAATCTATATGTGGGTCAAGGTTTAGCTCAGGGTAGGAATATCTTGTTCCAATCCAAACACACCTAAAGTAATTCCTTAGTTTCTCAAGCAAAGTGATGTTTTAGGTTTGGGAGGAGAAATTCAGGTTTTTAGCCTCAATTCCACCACCTAGTGGCTGAGTGATCTTGAGAGAGTCACAACTTCTCTAACCTAAGTAATGGGAATAACAAAGAAAATAAGAGCACTTCCCTTTACAGGGGGATTATGAAGATCATACGAAAAAATGTAGACAAAAACATTTTACAAACTATAAATTCCTTTATAAATATTAGTAATCCACATAACATTAGAAATAATTTGGTTCCAATTACTATGTGCTCAAACGCCAAAAAGGATATTTTCATCATCCAGTTTATAGGAATGAGAAAATTTCAATGTGTATCATTTGGGTGAATTGTTAGAATAAACAATTAAGCCCCATAATAAGTACTTGTTGAGTTGACTTGGGTTTCCAAGACTATATTGAATATAATTATAATGGAACTTAAATTAATTTTTAATACGATTTGTTTATATGCTTGTCTAATCTTATTAAAATGTATGTCTGGAAAAGTTCAAGTATGTGAGTTCTACCTTCATTCAGATTAAAGTTGTGTCCAAAGAAGAACACTATTCCAACTATCTCCTAAATGCACATGTTACAAAGTCACCAAGTCCTTTCACATCCATTATCTTATTAGGTCACTGCCACAACTGGCTGATAGAGTCAAACTACTCAATTTCAACTAGGAAAATAATTCTAGTTTCTTTATCTTACAAAAGTTTTTCACTCTTGTGTACTAATTTATGTCATCAGGGAGTATTACAATTTGGAGTTTAGACAAGTTGGAGGAAGTTGATTACATATATACAGACAAAAGCTGTCCACCAAAATTGTCTCAACCTATTTGGTTTGCTATTCAGAATTAAGATTGATAAAAATTACTCCCCATCATAACAGAATACTCCTCAGCCATAAAAAAGAATGAAATATTGCCATTTGCAGCAACATGGATAGACCTACAGAATATTATACTTAGTGAAGCAAGTTAGAGAAAGACAAATATTATATGGTACCACTTATATGTGGAATCTAAAAAATAAAACAAATGAATTGATATACAAAACAGAAACAGACATAGAAAACAAATTTATAGTTACCAAAAGGGAAATGGAGGGGGGGAAGGATAAATTAGGAGTATGGGATTAACAAATACAAACTACTATACATAAAATAAATAAGTGACAAGGATTTACTGTATAGCATAGGAAACTATATTCAATATCTTGTAATAACCTTTAATGGAAAATAATCTGAAAAAAATATATATATAACTGAATCATTTTGCACACCTGAAACTAACACAATATTGTAAATCAACTGTACGATAATAAAAAATTTAATAAATCAATAAAAAATGTAATCCCTAAACTGGAAACAAACTGAAACAAACTACTCATCAAGTTTGTTATACAACTATTAAAAAAAAAATTACTCCCCATCATTCCTCACAGTACTTTGGCAAATCAAGCATCTATAAAAGAAAGAGTCAAAAGTTAAGGAATATCAAATACAAAGATTTTAGAAGAAACTAATATTGTACTACTGTGTCTTTTTAACAGGTTGCGAGCTTGGTAGTCATCTGGTTAGGTTTCATATTGCTTTCTGGTTAGCAAAAAGACAGAAACTCAACAAGGCTAGAGTGAAAACGTTAGAATATCTGCAAGACAATGCTAAAACTGAATCTAAGAAATTAAACATGGTTAAGACAATTCTTTAGATAACTCTCAATTTTGAAGCCCCACAAAAGAAAAAATAATTTAAGTAGACTTTTATGAAGTTTTCATAATATGGAACAGAAATAGCAGAGCTATGGCAGAGGACAAAATAATTCTCAAAAAGGAGATATGCTCAAAATTTCAGAAAAACAGGGTAAATCAAACAAATAGTATCTTTTATAGGGGTCAAATTAAAATGTCATTAGCTACTTAAGAGACTCTATGGTAAACATGAACAATAAAATATAGCTTATATTATGAATGTACATACCTCCAGGCCAAATTGACCAAGCAGAAACTATCTTCATAAGATTTAAAAGTAGCCAATACCATGAAATAACAGTGATAACATATCTGCAAAGCCTGAACCAAATTTTCTCATTCCATAAATACTCTTACTAGCATCTGTGCTCAACTTTGTGAACTCAAAGTTCAACCTGAATTTTAAAATATAATATGCATGTTGTAGACACTAAGGTGACCCACCCTCTGCCCCCACCATGCCCCTTCAAGGCGAACTTGCTGCTCAGTAGCAGGGAGTACACTCAGCAAACAGCCTCAAGCTGTTCACCACTTAAGAGTCAGCCTCAGATGCAGAGCACTGCCTCACTCAAGGTCATGCCTTTCCCAGGTTGACTGACCCACAGGAGCTGACTGAACCAAGTGGGGAAACAAAGGCCCAGCCATTTCAGCCTGATGCACGAGAAGCCTGACAGGCACTATTTGCTCCAGAGCTCACTGCCAGGTTGGCTGAGGTTCTGTTAGGCCTGCATTTAGTTCAACTTCTCCCTTTGACGAATACCGTTGTCCTCCTTGTTTTCACAAGTGTCGATCTCTAATAAACACCTTGCACTCCAAATTTTGTCTCAGCATCTGCTTCTGAAAAATCCAAGCTGCAACAGTGTACTTTTCTAAATTATTTTTCTGCAAATTAAACAAAAAAATTCTGATGCTGAGACTTTATATATCCAGACTTTATATATCCAGAATATATAAAGAACACTAGCAACTCAACAATAAAAAGACAACCTAATTTTAAAAACTGACAAAGGATATGAATATACATCTCTCCAAAGAAGATATACAAATGACCAAAAAGCACAAAAAAGATATGCTCAGCATCATTAGTCATTATGAAAATGCAAATCAAAACCACAGTAAGATACCACTTCACACCCTATAACATGGCTGTAAGCAACAAGAAAAACAAATGCTGGTGAGAATGTGGAGAAATTGGAACCCTCATCCATCATCAGAAGAAATGTAAACTGGTGTAGCCACTCACGAAAACAGTCTGGCAGTTCCTCAAAATGTTAAATATAGATTTACCAAAAGACCCAGCAATTCCACTTCCAGCTACATACCTAAGAGAAATGAAAACACATGTCCATACCAAAACTTACACATAAATGTTTACAGAAGCATTATTCGTAATTGCCGAAAAGCAGAAACAACTTAAATGTCTATCAAGTGACAACTGGATACACAAAATGTGGTATATATCCATATAACAGAATATTACTCACTAATTAAAAAAAAGAATGAAGTAGTGACATATGCTACAACACGAACGACAATAAAAACATGATAAGCGAGAGAAAGACCACATAGCGTATGATTCCATTTATATGAAATGTCTAGAACAGGCAAATCCACTGAAACAGAAAGCAGATTAATAAAGAGTTTTGGGGAGTTGGGGTGGGGGAGAGAATGAGAAGTGATTGCCAGTGGGTACTTAAGTTTCTTTTTGAGGTGATGATTCTGATAGTCCAAAAGAGATATGTTTACATTGGAGCAGTATTCCTCACTGTGTATTAAGTGGCTCTCTCTCTCCCATCTCTTCTTTAAAGCTACCATGCCAAAGGCCAAGGCACAGTCTCAAAAGGGAGGAGGCTTGACCATTTCATTCATTCTTCTCTTTTCCTTCCATGAAAACAAAATTGTTAAGTGGACTTCAGGCAGACTCACTTAAAGAACTTCTCTCTTCAAATGTCCCTATCATCCCTTCCACCAGAGCCAGGATGGCAACCATCTACGCCTGCTCTATCGAGACATTAGGGGCAAATATATTATTTCCTAGGTATAAAAGGTGAACATTATATATAAAGTTTTTGTAAACCACAGTACTCTAGTCTAGCTTGTTCTAGTTCTGTGCATTGAGGATTCTGTTAATGATAATTTGCCTACCTGGCCTGTCCCTATCCCTTACATACATCTTCCAGTGAGAATGCGGTCAGAGCACTGATTCACTTTGGTCATGATTTGTTAATTCTTTGGCCACATACCACCTAAGGGTATCCCAATTTTACCCAATTTCTAATAAGGACTGAAATTTGGTAATAATTGCCTTATTATTATTACTGCAACTGATCCCACACATAATACTAACTTACTTCAAAGTTAGAAATGTACCACATACTATAAGGAAAAATAAAAATGAAGGAAAAACTTGAGCATATAATCAAGCAATTTATTCTGACGCCTGGTGAGCTATACTAATAACACCAGCAATAAAGTTTAATGGCATAGTTAAGCTTTGTGGAGACCACAACTGTACTGTAAATAGGCATTTAAGTACCACTCATATCCAGTGTCTACTGACAGTGCACTCCTTATTGTTTATTTAAGGGGAAAGTATCTGTGAAGCCTGACTTTACCTAAACGTGTTAACAACTGGGAATGTTATCACTTAAGTGCCTTCAGAATGAATGATTTTTTCTTTTTTTTTTGGCTTCTAGACTTCCCCAATTCTTTATGAAGTGCTAATACTTTCTAGAATTTAATGTCTGTACCATATTTCAAAAACGACCACATCCTGAGACCAACAGGTGATCAACTCAGAAAGACTTGGGAAGACTCTCTGTTGCTGTGATACTACAAATATCTGATGTTAAATAAAGAGAATTAGAAATGTGAAACTTGAAATCACCTTTCTAAACTACCGTATTAGTTACAGTGGCTATTTACTTTATACAGAAAACAAGAAATACAACTCATATTGTAACTTGACTAAATTAACAAAGGATTTGAGGCAGCAAAATTCTCTTATTCCAAAAACAAAGAGCTTTGAAACCTCCTGGCTTCCACAAAATATTTTTCCCCCACTAAAACAACCATCACTTAGCCACAGTATTAATTACAGGAAGTTAACTCTGTGGCACTAAAGTTGTCAGCACAAGGACACTTTGTGGAATGATAACCCATTTATATTATTAGACCTATGCTTAAACACAGTATGCCAGATGCCATTCATTACTATTGTCTACGTAAGCACAAAGTAGTAGAATCCTTTCCTATGATCATGAGAGTAAAGAATTTTACAACTAGATTTCTTTTTCTTTATAATTTTTTATTGAAGTATAGCTGATTTACAATGTAGTGTTCATTACTGCTTTACAGCAAAGGGATTCAGTTGTACATGTATATATACATTCTTTTCTTTATATATTCTTTTACATCATGGTTTACAGGTGCTTGTATTAGCAGCAGTTTGGCAGAATAGTTAAGGTCCCAGATGCTAAAGCCTCGCTTTGTTCAAACACCAGCTCTGCCGCTTGCCAGCTGTGGAAGCCACGTGCCTTAGTTTTCCCATCTCTACAAAGGACAAATAATAGCACCTACCTCACAGCATTGTAAAAATTGAATGAGTTCATGTGTGAACAGGGCTTGGCCATGTAGCATGAAAGACTTAACTGTAAGTATTTTTTTGTCATTTCTTTGTTTTGTTTTTTAACTATCACTTTATTGGAGTATGATTGCTTTACAATGGTATGTTAGTTTTTGCTTTATAACAAAGTGAATCAGTTATACATATACATATGTTCCCATATCTCTTCCCTCTTGTGTCTCCCTCCCTCTCACCCTCCCTACCCCACCCCTCTACGTGGTCACAAACCACCGAGCTGATCTCCCTGTGCTATGCGGCTGCTCCCCACTAGCTATCTATTTTACATTTGGTAGTGTATATATGTCCATGCCACTCTCTCACTTCATCACAGCTTACCCTTTCCCCTCCCCATATCCTCAAGTCTATTCTCTAGTAGGTCTGTGTCTTTATTCCCGTCTTACCCCTGGGTTCTTCATGACCTTTTTTTTTTTCTTAGATTCTATATTTATGTGTTAGCATACGGTATTTGTTTCTCTCTATGACTTACTTCACTCTGTATGACAGACTCTAGGTCCATCCACCTCAATACAAATAACTCAATTTCGTTTCTTTTTATGGCTGAGTAATATTCCATTGTATATATGTGCCACATCTTCTTTATCCATTCATCCGATGATGGACACTTAGGTTGTTTCCATCTCCTGGCTCTTGTAAATAGAGCTGCAATGAACATTTTCGTACATGAGTCTTTTTGAATTATGGTTTTCTCAGGGTATATGCCCAGTAATGGGATTGCTGGGTCATATGGTAGTTCTATTTGTAGTTTTTTAAGGAACCTCCATACTGTTCTCCATAGTGGTTGTACCAATTCACATTCCCACCAGCAGTGCAAGAGTGTTCCCTTTTCTCCACACCCTCTCCAGCATTTATTGTTTCTAGATTTTTTGATGACGGCCACTCTGACCGGTGTGAGATGATATCTCATTGTAGTTTTGATTTGCATTTCTCTAATGATTAATGACGCTGAGCATTCTTTCATGTGTTTATTGGTAATCTGTATATCTTCTTTGGAGAAATGTCTGTTTATGTCTTCTGCCCATTTTTGGATTGGGTTGTTTGTTTTTTTGATATTGAGCAGCATGAGCTGCTTGTAAATTTTGGAGATTAATCCTTTGTCAATTGCTTCATTTGCAAATATTTTCTCCCATTCTGAGGGTTGTCTTTTGGTCTTTTTTATGGTTTCCTTTGCTGTGCAAAACCTTGGAAGTTTCATTAGGTCCCATTTGTTTATTTTTGTTTTTATTTCGGTTTCTCTAGGAGGTGGGTCAAAAAGGATCTTGCTGTGATTTATGTCACAAAGTATTCTACCTATGTTTTCCTCTAAGAGTTTGATAGTGTCTGGCCTTACATTTAGGTCTTTATCCATTTTGAGTTTACTTTTGTGTATGGTGTTAGGGAGTGATCTAATCTCATACTTTTACAAGTACCTGTCCGGTTTTCCCAGCACCACTTATTGAAGAGGTTGCCTTTTCTCCACTGTATATTCTTGTCTCCTTTATCAAAGATAAGGTGTCCATATGTCCGTGGGTTTATCTCTGGGCTTTCTATCCTGTTCCATTGATCTATCTTTCTGTTTTTGTGCCAGTACCATACTGTCTTGATTACTGTAGCTTTGTAGTATAGTCTGAAGTCAGGGAGCCTGATTCCTCCAGCTCCATTTTTCGTTCTCAAGATTGCTTTGGCTATTCGGGGTCTTTTGTGTTTCCATACAAATTGTGAAATTTTTTGTTCTAGTTCTGTGAAAAATGCCAGTGGTAGTTTGATAGAGATTGCATTGAATCTGTAGATTGCTTTGGGTAGTAGAGTCATTTTCACAATGTTGATTCTTCCAATCCAAGAACATAGCATATCTCTTCATCAATTTGTATCATCTTTAATTTCTTTCATCAGTGTCTTATAATTTTCTGCATACAGGTCTTTTGTCTCCTTACCCAGGTTTATTCCTAGATATTTTATTCTTTTTGTTGCAGTGGGAAATGGGAGTGTGTTCTTAATTTCACTTTCAGTTTTTTCATCATTAGCCTATAGGAATGCCAGAGATTTCTGTGCATTAATTTTGTATCCTGCTACTTTACCAAATTCATTGGTTAGCTCTAGTAGTTTTCTGGTAGCATCTTTAGAATTCTCTATGTATAGTATCATGTCATCTGCAAACAGTGACAGATTTACTTCTTTTCCAATTTGGATTCCTTTGATTTCTTTTTCTTCTCTGATTGCTGTGACTAAAACTTCCAAAACTATGTTGACTAACACTGGTGAGAGTGGGCAACCTTGTCTTGTTCCTGATCTTAGTGGAAATGGTTTCAATTTTTCACCATTGAGGACGATGTTGGCTGTGGGTTTGTCATATATGGCCTTTATTACACTGAGGCAAGTTCCCTCTATGCCTACTTTCTGCAGGGTTTTTATCATAAATGGGTGTTGAATTTTGTTGAAAGCTTTCTCTGCATCTATTGAGATGATCATATGGTTTTTCTCCTTCAATTTGTTAATATGGTGTATCACGTTGATTGATTTGCGTATATTGAAGAATCCCTGCATTCCTGGAATAAACCCCACTTGATCATGGTATATGATCCTTTTAATGTGCTGTTGGATTCTGTTTGCTAGTATTTTGTTGAGGATTTTTGCATCTATGTTCATCAGTGATATTGGCCTGTAGTTTTCTTTCTTTGTGACATCTTTGTCTGGTTTAGGTATCAGGGTGATGGTGGCCTCATAGAATGAGTTTGGGAGTGTTCCTCCCTCTGCTATATTTTGGAAGAGTTTGAGAAGTATAGGTGTTAACTCTTCTCTAAATGTTTGATAGAATTCACCTGTGAAGCCATCTCGTCCAGGGCTTTTGTTTGTTGGAAGATTTTTAATCACAGTTTCAATTTCAGTGCTTGTGATTGGTCTGTTCATATTTTCTATTTCTTCCTGGTTCAGTCTCGGCAGGTTGTGCATTTCTAAGAATTTGTCCATTTCTTCCAGGTTGTCCATTTTATTGGCATAGAGTTGCTTGTAGTAATCTCATGATCCTTTGTATTTCTGCAGTTTCAGTTGTTACTTCTCCTTTTTCATTTCTAATTCTATTGATTTGAGTCTTCTCCCTTTTTTTCTTGATGAGGCTGGCTAATGGTATATCAATTTTGTTTATCTTCTCAAAGAACCAGCTTTTAGTTTTATTGATCTTTGCTATCATTTCCTTCATTTCTTTTTCATTTATTTCTGACCTGATCTTTATGATTTCTTTCCTTCTGCTAACTTTGGGGTTTTTTTCTTATTCTTTCTCTAATTGCTTTAGGTGCAAGGTTAGGTTGTTTATTTGAGATGTTTCTTGTTTCTTAAGAAACAAGAAACAAGTTTCTTAACTTGTTTCTCAATTTTGTATTGATACAAACTTCCCTCTTAGAACTGCTTTTGCTGCATTCCATAGGTTTGGGGTCGTCGTGTTTTCATTGCCATTTGTTTCTAGGTATTTTTTGATTTCCTCTTTGATTTCTTCAGTGATCTCTTGGTTATTAAGTAGTGTATTGTTTAGCCTCCATGTGTTTTTATTTTTTACAGATCTTTTTCTGTAATTGATATCTAGTCTCACTGTGGTTGGAAAAGATACTTGATACGATTTCAATTCTCTTAAATTTACTAAGACTTGATTTGTGACCCAAGATATGATCTGTCCTGGAGAATGTTCCATGAGCACTTGAGAAAAATGTGTATTCTGTTGTTTTTGGATGGAATGTCCTATAAATATCAATTAAGTCCATCTTGTTTAATGTATCATTTAAAGCTTGTGTTTCCTTATTTATTTTCATTTTGGATGATCTGTCCATTGGTGAAAGTGGGGTGTTAAAGTCCCCTGCTATGATTGTGTTACTGTCGATTTCCACTTTTATGGCTGTTAGTATTTGCTTTATGTTTTGAGGTGCTCCTATGTTGGGCGCATAAATATTTACAATTGTCATATCTTCTTCTTGGATCGATCCCTTGATCATAATGTAGTGTCCTTCTTTGTCTCTTCTTATAGTCTTTATGTTAAAGTGTATTTTGTCTGATATAAGAATTGCTACTCCAGCTTTCTTTTGATTTCCATTTGCATGGAATATCATTTTCCATCCCCTCACTTCCAGTCTTATGTGTCCCTAGGTCTGAAGTGGGTCTCTTGTAGACAGCATATGTACAGGTCTTGTTTTTGTATCTGTTCAGCCAGTATGTGTCTTTTGGTGGGAGCATTTAATCCATTTAAATTTAAGGTAATTATCGATATGTATGTTCCTATTCCCATTTTCTTAATTGTTTTGAGTTTTTTATTGTAGGTCTTTTCCTTCTCTTGTGTGTCTTGCCCTGGGAAGTTCCTTTAGCATTTGTTGTAAAGTTGGTTTGGTGATGCTGAACTCTCTCAGCTTTTGCTTGTCTGTAAATTTTTTAATTTCTCCATCAAATCTGAATGAGATCCTTGTTTGGTAGAGTAATCCTGGTTGTAGTTTCTTCTCCTTCATCACACGAAATATGTCCTGCCACTCCCTCTGGCTTGCAGAGTTTCTGCTGAATACAACTGGACTTTACTTCCAACATTATAGCTAAGTTTCCTGAGGAACCCTCCTGTTGAGAATAATTAAACTCAGAAAGTACATTACAAAACATTACCATATCTACAAATGTTACTCACTAAATTAACATAAAGGATGAAAACAATAATAACTTCAATACCTGCAGAAAAGTATTTGATAAAATTCAATACTCACTTTTGGAAGTTAAGTAATAGCAAAGTAGGAATAAAAAGGAAGGTCTGTAACATGATAGGTTCAAAAAAAATTACAGTAAAATTACTCTCCATGGTAAATTACTAAGAACATTCTCTTTAAAAGCACTTACCAGGAAAGAATGCCCATCATTACCACTTTACTATTACCACTTCTAATCAAAGTTTTTTGGAGGTTGTAGCCAGTATAAGAAGATATGAAAAAATAAATAAAAATGTATAAGGATTGAAAATAGGAAAACAAAGTCACCATTATTTTCAGATGATACGATTATATAAAACAACAAAATCAAAAAATAAGATTTTCAAAAATAAAAAAATAAGAAGAATCTCTACATTAGGAATAAAAAGAGAATTTAGCAAGATGTCTAAAGCAATTTATATATAAAAATAAAGTGTATTTATAAATACCAGCAACAATGAGTTATAAAGCACAGTTGTGTTTTATTTTAAAAAGACATCATTTTTAACAGCAAAAAATAACTTACATAGTAAGAATAAATCTAGGAGCTTCCCTGGTGGCGCAGTGGTTGAGAGTCCACCTGCCAATGCAGGGGACATGGGTTTGTGCCCATTCCGGGAAGATGCCCCACATGCCACAGAGCGGCTAGGCCCGTGAGCCATGGCCGCTGAGCCTGCACATCCGGAGCCTGTGCTCTGCCATGGGAGAGGCCACAACAGTGAGAGGCCGCATACCGCAAAAAAAAAAAAAAAAATAGTTCTAACAGAAGTTACGTTAAAACTATGTGCAGAAAATGATAAAATGTTACTAACAGACAACAAAGACTGAAATTCATGGCGAGATATACGATATTCATGGACAGAAGGGCTCAGTACTGTGAAAGTATCAAATTTTTCTCTAACCGATAAATGGATTCAATATAATTCCACTCAAACCTAAGAGTTTTTCCACAAATCTTGAAAACAAGTTCAAAAAATTATATGGAAGAACATCAGCCAAGAAAACTAAGACACTCCTAAAAAAGAGTATGATAGGAAGACCTGCCTTATCAGGTACCATGGTAATTAAGACAGTATATGATTAGTACTAGAACAGGCAAGGTGACCAATAGAATAAAACTCCAAAGCAGACCCACATAACAGATTCATGTGACACAGATGACACTGACATATCACTAAGCAAAGGGTGAACTTTCCAATAAGTGGAACAACTGGTTAACTACGTTGTAAAAACTGAAATTAGATCCCCACCTCATTCCATAGATAGATATCAATTTTGAATGGATTAAGAGAATAAATGCAGAAAGCAAAACTTTAAACTTTTTAGGGGAACTTATGGGAGACTACGGTTTTGATGTTGGGCCAGGAAATACAATTTAGATATTTACAAAAGATATATTATTTTACACTCACTAGGCTAGAAAATATTAAGAAGTGACAATACCCAAAGTTAAAAAGAATTGGGTAATAATGGAGACTTTTATTTACAGTGCTGATCAAAATATAAATTAATACAACCACTTTGAAAAAACTGGCATAAGCTATCCAGGTTAAACATTCTCATAATCTTCAACCCAGTAATCTCACATCCTGGTCCACTACTTGGTCTTGTATATGTGTATCAGGAGATGGGTATAAAAATGTTCAGAAAATTTGGTCCCAAAGGATAAATATCATCATATCATCAAAAAAAGCCAGTTTATACATTACCTATAGCTGAATAACAAATTACCTCAAAATGTAGTTGCCCAAAGCAGTAAACATTTATAATCTCCCACAGGTAATATGTACCAGAAATTTGGAAGCAGCTCAGCTGGGAGGTTCTGGCTCAGATTCATGAGGTTGCAGTCAAGATATACTGGCAAATTTTGGAGACTAATCCCTTGTCGGTCACATCATTTGCAAATATTTTCTCCCAATCTGTGGGTTGTCTTTTAGTTTTGTTTATGGTTTGCTTTGCTGTGCAAAAGCTTTTGAGTTTAATTAGATCCCATTTGTTTATTTTTGTTTTTATTTCCAATATTCTGGGAGATGGATTGAAAAAGATATTGCTGGGATTTATGAAAGAGAGTGTTCTGCCTATGTTTTCCTCTAGGAGTTTTATAGTGTCACATATAGGTCTTTAATCCATTTTGAGTTTATTTTTGTGTATGGTCTTAGGGAGTGCTCTAGTTTCATTCTTTTACATGTAGCTGTCCAGTTTTCCCAGGACCACTTATTGAATAGAGCTGTCTTTTCGCCATTGTATATTCTTGCCTCCTTTGTCACAAATTGACCATAAATGCGTGAGGTGCATGGGTCTATTTCTGGGCTTTCTATCCTGTTCCATTGATCTATATTTCTGTTTTTGTGCCAGTACTATACTATTTTGATTATTGTAGATTTGGAGTATAGTCTGAAGTCAGGGAGCCTGATTCCTCCAGCTCTGTTTTTCTTTCTCAAGATTACTTGGGCTATTCTAGGTCTTTTGTGTCTCCATACACATTTTAAGATTTTTTTGTTCTAGTTCTGTGAAAAATGCCATTGGTAATTTGATAGGGATTGCACTGAACCTGTAGATTGCCTTGGGTAGTGTAGTAATTTGACAATACTGATTTCTAATACAAGAACATGGTATATCTTTCCATCTGTTTGTGTCTTCTTCGATTTCATTCATCAGCATCTTATAGTTTTTGGAGTACAGGTCTTTTGTGTCCTTAGGTAGGTTTATTCCTAGATATTTTATTCTTTTTGATGTCATAGTAAATGTGATTGTTTCCTGTATCATCAAAACAAACAACCCAATCAAAACATGGGTGGAAGACTTAAATATACATTTCTCCAAAGAAGACATACAGATGGCTAAGAGGCACATGAAAAGATGTTCAACATTGCTACTTATTAGAGAAATGCTAATCAAAACTACAATGAGATATCACCTCACACCAGTCAAAATAGCTATCATCAAAAAATCTACAAACAATAAATGCTGGAGAGGGTGTGAAGAGAAGGGAACCCTCCTATACTGTTGGTGAGAATGTAAATTGGTACAGCCGCTATGGAAAACAGTATGGAGGTTCCTTAAAAAACTAAAAATAGAGCTGTCATATCACTCTGCAATCCCACTACTGGGCATATAGCCAGAGAAATACATGGTCCGAAAGGTTACATGCACCCCAATGTTCATTGCAGCACTGTTTACAATACCAAGACATGGAAGCAACCTAAATGTCCATCGACAGAGGAATGTATAAAGAAGATGTGGTAAATATACACAAAGCAATATTACTCAGCCATTAAAAAGAATGAAAATGCCATTTGCAGCAAAATGGATGGACCTAGAGATTGTCATACTGAGTGAAGTATGTCAGACAGAGAAAGAGAATATCGTATGATATCGCTTATATGAAGAATCTAAAAAGAAATGATACAAATGAACTTATTTACAAAACAAAAGCAGACTCACAGACTTAGAGAACGAACTTATGATTACTAGGGGGAAGAATGGGGGGAAGAAATAGGGAGTTTGCAACTGACATGTACACACTGCTATATTTAAAATGGATGAACAAGGACCTACTGTATAGCATAGGGAACTCTGCCTAATGTTATGTGGCAGCCTCAATGGGAGGGGAGTTTGGGGTAGAATGGATACATGTATATGTATGGCTGAGTCCCTTTGCTGTGCACTTGAAACCATCACATCATTAATCAGCTATACTCCAATGTAAAATAAAAAGTTAAAAAAAATAAGGATGGATCATAGATTAAAATGTAAAATGTAAAACTACAAAAAAAGAAAAGATATACTGGCAAGGTCTACAACCATCTGAAAGTCAGACTAAGGCTAGAGGTGGCTCACTCACACAGACGAATTATTGGTACTGGTTGTTGCTAGAAGCCTCAGTATCTCCCCACATGGGCTTCTTCAGAGGTCTGCTTGACTATCACCATGCCATGGCTACTGGCTTTCTCCAGAGAGAGCCAGGAAATCAAGGAGAAAGCTGCAAAATTCTCACCATCACTTCCTCAATATTCTACTGGCACAGATGGCAACCCTATTCAAAGTAAGAAAGGTCTACACAAAGGCATGAATATCAAGAAGGAAAAACTATTGGGGGCCATCTTAGAATCTGGATATCACAACTGGAAAAGACTGTTCTCCCATTAAAGCAGGGCAGATATACTGTAGTATATTAATAGAATGAATAGTATATACCAGTGAAAGTGAACGAGCCACAACTACAGTCAAAAACACAGATGAATGTTCCAAAAATAACTAACACTAAACAACCAAGAATCAGAAAACTATATAAATTATAATACCATTTATACAGAGCTCAAAAACAAAGTAAACTAAAACAATCTATTGGTATCACAATTTGGGTGATAAAACTTAAGAAAAATCAAGAGAAAAACACAAAATCCAGAATAGTGATTACCACTGGGAAGGTGGGAGGGGTATGAAACTGGGAGAAACACATGGGTCAATGTAAAGTGTTGATAGTGTTTTGAGTGTTGGATTGAGTGGTGAATTTAGAGCTATTCATCATATTATTTACGGTCTATAACTTATATAAGCATTACACATAGGTGGCTACTTTTGAATCAGTATATAATATACATATAATCACATATAGGCCCTGGTTGCATATAATCTTTTTTATTTATCAACGATATATTTAAAATAAATGATAAAGAAAAACACTAAAAGAAAAAGAATAACATAACTAATTTTAGTAGCACTGCCTTTTATAAATTGTTCTTTGGGGTATTTTTCTTTTTTTTGTAAATTTATTTATTGTATTTATTTTATTTTTGGCTGTGTTGGGTCTTTGTTGCTGGGTGTGGGCTTTCTCTAGTTGCAGCAAGCAGGGGCTACTCTTTGCTGTGGTGAGCCAGCTTCTCACTGCAGTGGCTTCTCTCATTGTGGAGCACGGGCTCTAGGTGCGCAGGCTTCGGTAGCTGTGGCACGCAGGCTCAAAAGTGTGGCTCACGGGCTCTAGAGCGCAGGCTCAGTTTTTGTGGCGCACGGGCTTAATTGCTCTGCAGCATGTGGGATCTTCCCAGACCAGGGCTGGAAACCATGTCCCCTGCATTGGCAGGCGGATTCTTAACCATTGCGCCACCAGGGAAGCCCCAGCGGGGTACTTTTCTTAAACACAATGTTAGGAGTCCAGTCCTGTCTATTTAGTCAGAAATTTGTGGGTCCTACTGGTGAGTAAACCTAAGAAGCAGTTATAAGGAAAAAGGATAAACAGGTATTGAGTAAACTTCAGAGCAGCTATATGTCAATATAATATGATATTACTGAAACCCAACTGATTCCTTGCCTGTTTTGAAATGGAACTACTATTTTGAATAAAAACTGATTTTCTCAAAAGCTTTTGCACCAGCTATTAAAGAAAGATAAACTGTAAATATGTTTAAAATCTGTATTAAAAATAATAATATCCCAAAACTTTATAATATTTTAAAATACAACTACGCGCATAAACTATTACTTACATTTTTGTTCTTTCCTTGGTAACTGCCACTAGTAAGCATAAGTAAAATCTGCCTTTGAAGATATACAAGCAATTAAAATTTTAAAATGCTGGCATAAGAGCCAGTTATAAGCAACTTGAAAATAAAAGATGAGGACTAAGAGTCATTTCAGAATGATCTGTCCCCGTGACTACCAAAAGATAGGCTCAGCTAGTCACGATAGACTATTTTCCACTGAGGATCATCTGCCAGTCTTTCAACATGACACAAAAATGGGCTTTAATTTTGAGGAAAAAAATATCATAACTTTGTTTTTTCAAAATAAGGTAAAAAAGAAAAAATGCTGTAACAGCAGCCACTGGAAGGAGGACTTGATGTTAAAATGAGAATAAAACCAGCATAAAACTTTTTATCTGGTGCTTTGTCTGAAAATAACATTTTGTTAAACTCATTTCTATTTGTTTAAATGACAAATGCTGAAAATACTGCTTTTTCTGCATGAGAGTTAAACTTCCTTTCACTGAAAAACAGATGTTGATTCAACCGGCCTTTATTGGTACACAAATTAGCAGTAAGAAAATTATAAAGCTGCCTGAACTAACAAAGAATTAGCACCAATGCTTAGTCTAAGTATATATTTAAAGGCCTATCCTTCCTGTATTTTGTTGATTTGAAATATTATCCACAAATTTGCTATAAGACCTCAGGCACTACTTAGTCCCTAAGTAACCACCTGAAATCCAACTATTCATAAGTTGACAGAGCTTCTGTAAACTTGTGGCATTGCTCTTCATGTGGTTGATGGGTTTGGTTTTGCTTTTAATGAAAATATTCATATATTTTATTATTCATTCATGTAAACCTGGTTTTACACACACACACACACACACACACACACACACACACAACAAGGATCCCAAAGTAAGCTGCAAGCCTCCAGGGCTGGCCCTTTACAGACCACTAAGCCTAAGGATATTATTTAAGACAAGTTTAAATAGATTCAAAACATAAAATCATAGAACTGGAAAGGCATAGAAGTGGGCTCTTTCACAATTCCAGTCTCTATTTTAATAATGGTTATCTACTAAACAATAGACACCAGGCTTGTATAAAGTCCTGAAACAATTCCAAACCTAACATCACTTCCCTTTTTAAAATGATTGCTTAGACAATCAATATTTTGGAGTTGACTTCTTAAACTCAAGAATCCTACTGTGATTTAATAAGTGAGCCAACAAAACTGTCAGTTCTGAATAAGAACCATTCAGAAGAAAAAGCAAGAAATGAGGGTAAACTCTGAGGCGCATAGAGATTCTTCATCGGACAAGATAGTCTATTGAATAGGGAACACCTAACTTAAGAAAATCGTTTCAAAAAATAAATCGGTAACAACAAATATGAAGGGTATAATTCAGACACTTATGCCAAAAGTTTATTTATATTTTAAATTTACATGGAAATTCACTATTTCAGGACCTCTGTAGTATAGTTTTAATTTTTTAATTTTATGAAGTAAATAGTTGGTCCTTCATTTATATATTTTAATTTTTAGATATAGCTAATATTCATATGCCTTTAAAAATGAGTAGAAAACAGTAATTGGAAAAATGCTAAATGTATTCACTTTCCAACAATAAACCAAAAACTAAAGTTTTGTAATTATGGAATGTATAGAAAAAGACAACCTCACTCGAATGTTTTGCAGAAACTGAAAACAAGTCTTAGGCAGTAATACATCTTAATAAGTAAGTTAACCAACAGTTCCGTAATTCTGTAGGTGAATATATGCATTATATTTCAAGGCTGAATTAACTAAAACAGATATAAATGACCATCGATTAGAAAATTGTGCTGCAATTCCTATCAGGTCAACATTCAGAGAAAACAAAAGGTAGTTGGGCTCTGAGAGAAATACATTTCATGTTTACAGTCTAAGACTCTCTAAGGAAGAATTATTTTCTTATTTTTAGAGTAATCTTAACTAAAGTGTGTAACTCAATTTTGCTAAGATATTTTTCCATGTCTTCATAAGGAAGTCTACTGCTTAATTTAAAAAATGAAATTTAAACTTAAGACACAAAACATTTCTACTCTGAAACACTTCTCATTACTATTTCCATAATAAGTACTATTCTGGAAATATTTTCCTCAAATAGTGTGCCCCCTAAGTACATCACGAAATTTAGCTCTTTGTATTTTATATTATGGTCAGCTGTATACAGGTCATATCACCTCTCTGAGGATAAAGGCTGTTTTCCTCATCCTGACATGTCTTACACATTATGGGCTCATAAATGTTGACTTAAACAGGGCTTGTTTATAAAATGATCAAAGCCTATTAAAGCAAATAACATTCCCAAGAAATGGACAGAGGAAGGATAATTAATGCAAAAATGAGTCCTTGGGAATTCCCTGGCAGTCCAGTGGTTAGGACTCTGTGCTTTCACTGCCAAGGGCGTGTGTTCAATCCCTGGTCGGGGAACTAAGATCTGATAAGCTGTGCGGTGTGGCCAGAAATTAAACAAACAAACAAAAAAACAAATAAATACATTTTAAAAATGAGTCCTTTTTTTTGAAACTGTATTTACACAATTTTAGTAAATAAGTAACAATAAATGACATTCTTTCAAATGAAACCTATTAGCTAATCTAGATTAATTACTTAAATAAAAAATATTGATACTACTAGAGGATAGGGTTGGATTTAGATGATATAGTCAAGGTCTTATTCAGAAAGAACTAATATGGGACTTCCCTGGTGGCACAGTGGTTAAGAATTCACCTGCCAATGCAGGTTACACGGGTTCAAGCCCTGGTCCAGGAAGATCCCACATGCCACGGAGCAACTAAGCCTGTGTGCCACAACTACTGAGCCTGTGCTCTAGAACCCACGAGCCACAACTACTGAAGCCCATGTGCCACAACTACTGAAGCCCGCGCACTGCAACGAAGATTAGCCCCCGCTCTTCGCAACAAGAGAAAGCCCGCGCATGGTAACAAAGACCCAATGCAGCCAAAAATTAATTAATTATTTATTTAAAAAGTTATTAAAAGAAAAGAACTAATAGTAGGAACAAAAGTCATATAGAAGCATACGGTCTACACAATATATACAGTCAGGTCCTCATTCAAATGGAAGCAATACACACTAAAAATAATAGCCCTAAGGAAACACAGTATCACTTCATTATTGGTTTGGTCAGTGCCTAATACAATAGTTTAGGGCTTTGGTAAAGCTGGGTTCAATATGTGGTGTAGGTTTGACACAGGCAGACCTTCCTATCTTATTCTAAGTTTCAAACTAATTTTAGGATTTCAGAATCTTCTGAAATGCATAGTAGACCAGTAAACATTAGGGCTGAATAAACAACTACATGGAAAATGTAAACCATATATGATATTTTAAAAGTCATATGGCCCAATAAAAGTACAAGATTGATCAAATGAGAAACT